>NW_006796084.1:0-17756 GCF_000442215.2 Lipotes vexillifer
TAGGATTAGGGCACGGGTTAGGGTAAGGCTTCGGGTAATAGGGTTAGGGTGAGGGAACGGGGATGGTTTAGGGTACACGTTAGGGTACAACAACGGTATAGGGTTAGCGTATGTGTTAGGGCATGGGTTAGAGTTAGCATACAGGTTAGGATTAGGGCACGGGTTAGGGTAAGGCTTCGGGTTACGGTTAGTGTTAGGGTTAGGGTTAGGGAACGGGGACGGTTTAGGGTACAGGTTAGGGTATGACAATGGTTGAGGGTTAGACTACGTGTTAGGGCACGGGTTAGTGTTAGCGTATGGGTTAGGAGTAGGGCACGGGTTAGGGTAAGGTTTCGGGTAAGGGTTAGGGTTAGGGTAATGGTTAGGGTTAGGGTTAGGGAATGGGGATGCTTTAGGTTACAGGTTAGGGTACGACAATGCCTTAGGGTTAGCGTACGTCTTAGGGCATGTGTTAGTGTTAGCGTACGGGTTAGGATTAGGGCACGCGTGTTAGGGAGGCTTCGGGTAAGGGTTAGGGTTAGTGTTAGGGTTAGGGAACGGGGACGGTTTAGGGTACAGGTTACGGTAAAACAACGGTTTAGGGTTAGCATACGTGTTAGGGATCGGGTTAGTGTGAGCGTACGGGTTAGGATTAGGGCACGTGTTAGGCTAAGGCGTCAGGTAAGGGTTAGGATCAGGGCTAGGGAACGGGGATGGTTTAGGGTACAGGTTAGGGTATGACAAGGGTTCAGGGTTAGCGTACGTGTTAGGGCATGGGTTAGTGTTAGCGTACGGGTTAGGATTAGGGCACGGGTTAGGGTAAGGCTGCGGGTAATAGGGTTAGTGTTAGGGAATGGGGACGGTTTAGGGTACAGGTTAGGGTACGACAACGGTTAAGGGTTAGTGTACGTGTTAGGGCACGGGTTAGTGTTAGCGTACGGTTTAGGATTAGGACACAGGTTAGGGTAAGGCTTCGGGTAACGGTTAGGGTTAGGGTTAGGGAAGGGGGACAGTTTAGGGTACAGGTTAGAGTATGACAATGGTTTAGGTTTAGTGTACGTGTTAGGGCACGGTTTAGTGTTAGTGTACAGGTTAGGATTAGGGCACGGGTTAGGGTAAGGCTTTGGGTAAGTGTTAGGGTTCGGGTTAGGGTTAGGGTGAGGGAACGGGGACGGTTTAGGGTACACGTTAGGGTATGACAACGGTTATAGGTGAGTGTACGTGTTAGGGCACGGGTTAGTGTTAGCATACGGGTTAGGATTAGGGCACGGGTTAGGCTAAGCCGTCAGGTTAGGGTTAGGGTTAGGGAACGGGGACGGTTTAGGGTACAGGTTAGGGTACGACAACGGTTGAGGGTTACCGTACGTGTTAGGGCAAGTGTTAGTGTTAGCATGCGGGTTAGGGTTAGGGTACGGGTGAGGGTAAGGCTTCGGGAAAGTGTTAGGTTTCGGGTTAGGGTTAGGGTTAGGGTTAGGGAATGGGGACGGTTTAGGGTACAGGTTAGGGTACGACAACGGTTGAGGGTTACCGTACGTGTTAGGGCAAGTGTTAGTGTTAGCATGCGGGTTAGGGTTAGGGTACGGGTGAGGGTAAGGCTTCGGGAAAGTGTTAGGTTTCGGGTTAGGGTTAGGGTTAGGGTTAGGGAATGGGGACGGTTTAGGGTACAGGTTAGGGTACGACAACGGTTGAGGGTTACCGTACGTGTTAGGGCAAGTGTTAGTGTTAGCATGCGGGTTAGGGTTAGGGTACGGGTGAGGGTAAGGCTTCGGGAAAGTGTTAGGTTTCGGGTTAGGGTTAGGGTTAGGGTTAGGGAATGGGGACGGTTTAGGGTACAGGTTAGGGTACGACAACGGTTGAGGGTTACCGTACGTGTTAGGGCAAGTGTTAGTGTTAGCATGCGGGTTAGGGTTAGGGTACGGGTGAGGGTAAGGCTTCGGGAAAGTGTTAGGTTTCGGGTTAGGGTTAGGGTTAGGGTTAGGGAATGGGGACGGTTTAGGGTACAGGTTAGGGTACGACAACGGTTGAGGGTTACCGTACGTGTTAGGGCAAGTGTTAGTGTTAGCATGCGGGTTAGGGTTAGGGTACGGGTGAGGGTAAGGCTTCGGGAAAGTGTTAGGTTTCGGGTTAGGGTTAGGGTTAGGGTTAGGGAATGGGGACGGTTTAGGGTACAGGTTAGGGTACGACAACGGTTGAGGGTTACCGTACGTGTTAGGGCAAGTGTTAGTGTTAGCATGCGGGTTAGGGTTAGGGTACGGGTGAGGGTAAGGCTTCGGGAAAGTGTTAGGTTTCGGGTTAGGGTTAGGGTTAGGGTTAGGGAATGGGGACGGTTTAGGGTACAGGTTAGGGTACGACAACGGTTGAGGGTTACCGTACGTGTTAGGGCAAGTGTTAGTGTTAGCATGCGGGTTAGGGTTAGGGTACGGGTGAGGGTAAGGCTTCGGGAAAGTGTTAGGTTTCGGGTTAGGGTTAGGGTTAGGGTTAGGGAATGGGGACGGTTTAGGGTACAGGTTAGGGTACGACAACGGTTGAGGGTTACCGTACGTGTTAGGGCAAGTGTTAGTGTTAGCATGCGGGTTAGGGTTAGGGTACGGGTGAGGGTAAGGCTTCGGGAAAGTGTTAGGTTTCGGGTTAGGGTTAGGGTTAGGGTTAGGGAATGGGGACGGTTTAGGGTACAGGTTAGGGTACGACAACGGTTGAGGGTTACCGTACGTGTTAGGGCAAGTGTTAGTGTTAGCATGCGGGTTAGGGTTAGGGTACGGGTGAGGGTAAGGCTTCGGGAAAGTGTTAGGTTTCGGGTTAGGGTTAGGGTTAGGGTTAGGGAATGGGGACGGTTTAGGGTACAGGTTAGGGTACGACAACGGTTGAGGGTTACCGTACGTGTTAGGGCAAGTGTTAGTGTTAGCATGCGGGTTAGGGTTAGGGTACGGGTGAGGGTAAGGCTTCGGGAAAGTGTTAGGTTTCGGGTTAGGGTTAGGGTTAGGGTTAGGGAATGGGGACGGTTTAGGGTACAGGTTAGGGTACGACAACGGTTGAGGGTTACCGTACGTGTTAGGGCAAGTGTTAGTGTTAGCATGCGGGTTAGGGTTAGGGTACGGGTGAGGGTAAGGCTTCGGGAAAGTGTTAGGTTTCGGGTTAGGGTTAGGGTTAGGGTTAGGGAATGGGGACGGTTTAGGGTACAGGTTAGGGTACGACAATGGTTTAGGTTTAGCGTACGTGTTAGGGCATGGGTTAGTGTGATTGTACGGATTAGGATTAGGGCACGGATTAGGGTAAGGCTTCGGGTAATGGTTAGGGATAGGTTTATGGTTAGGGTTAGGGAACGGGGACAGTTTAGGGTACAGGTTAGTGTATGTCACCGGTTTAGGGTTAGCGTGCATGTTAGGGCACAGTTTAGTGTTAGCCTACGGGTTAGGATTAGGGGATGAGTTAGGGTAAGGCTTTGCGTAAGGGTTAGGCTGAGGGTTAGGTTTAGGGAACGGGGACGCTTTAGGGTATTGGTTAGGGTACGGCAATGGTTAAGGGTTAGTGTACGTGTTAGGGCACGGGTTAGTGTTAGTGTAAGGTTTAGGATTAGGTCACATGTTAGGGTAAGGCTTCAGGTAAACGTTAGGGTTCGGGTTGTGTTTAGGGTTAGGGTTAGGGAACAGGGATGGTTTAGGGTACAGGTTAGAGTATGACAACGGTTTAGGGTTAGCGTACGTGTTAGGGCACGGGTTAGGGTAAGGCTTCGGATAAGGTTTAGGGTTAGGGTTAGGGAACAGGGATGGTTTAGGGTACAGGTTAGAGTATGACAACGGTTTAGGGTTAGCGTACGTGTTAGGGCACGGGTTAGTGTTAGTGTACGGGTTAGGATTAGGGCATGGGTTAGGGTAAGGCTTTGGGTAAGGGCTAGGATTTGGGTTAGGGTTAGGGTTAGGGAACGGGGATGTTTTTGGGTACAGTTTAGGGTACGACAATGGTTTAGGGTTAGCGTACGTGTTAGGGCAAGGGTTAGTTTTAGCATTCGGATTAGGATTAGGGCATGGGTTAGGGTAAGGCTTTGGGTAAAAGTTAGGCTTAGGGTTAGGTTTAGTGTTAGGAAACGGGGACGGTTTAGGGTACAGGTTAGGACACGAAAGTGGTTAAGTGTTAGTGCACGTATTAGGGCCCTGGTTATTGCTAGCGTACAGGTTAGGATTAGGGCAAGGGTTAGTGTAAGGCTTCGGGTAAGGGTTAGGGTTCAGGTTAGGATTAGGGCACGGGTTACGGTAAGGCTTCGGGTAAGGGTTAGGGTATCGGTTAGGGTTAGGGTTAGGGAACGGGGACGGTTTAGGGTACAGGTTAGGACATGAAAGTGGTTAAGTGTTAGTGCACGTATTAGGGCCCTGGTTATTGCTAGCGTACAGGTTAGGATTAGGGCAAGGGTTAGTGTAAGGCTTCGGGTAAGGGTTAGGGTATCGGTTAGGGTTAGGGTTAGGGAACGGGGACGGTTTAGGGTACAGGTTAGGACATGAAAGTGGTTAAGTGTTAGTGCACGTATTAGGGCCCTGGTTATTGCTAGCGTACAGGTTAGGATTAGGGCAAGGGTTAGTGTAAGGCTTCGGGTAAGGGTTAGGGTATCGGTTAGGGTTAGGGTTAGGGAACGGGGACGGTTTAGGGTACAGGTTAGGACATGAAAGTGGTTAAGTGTTAGTGCACGTATTAGGGCCCTGGTTATTGCTAGCGTACAGGTTAGGATTAGGGCAAGGGTTAGTGTAAGGCTTCGGGTAAGGGTTAGGGTATCGGTTAGGGTTAGGGTTAGGGAACGGGGACGGTTTAGGGTACAGGTTAGGACATGAAAGTGGTTAAGTGTTAGTGCACGTATTAGGGCCCTGGTTATTGCTAGCGTACAGGTTAGGATTAGGGCAAGGGTTAGTGTAAGGCTTCGGGTAAGGGTTAGGGTATCGGTTAGGGTTAGGGTTAGGGAACGGGGACGGTTTAGGGTACAGGTTAGGACATGAAAGTGGTTAAGTGTTAGTGCACGTATTAGGGCCCTGGTTATTGCTAGCGTACAGGTTAGGATTAGGGCAAGGGTTAGTGTAAGGCTTCGGGTAAGGGTTAGGGTATCGGTTAGGGTTAGGGTTAGGGAACGGGGACGGTTTAGGGTACAGGTTAGGACATGAAAGTGGTTAAGTGTTAGTGCACGTATTAGGGCCCTGGTTATTGCTAGCGTACAGGTTAGGATTAGGGCAAGGGTTAGTGTAAGGCTTCGGGTAAGGGTTAGGGTATCGGTTAGGGTTAGGGTTAGGGAACGGGGACGGTTTAGGGTACAGGTTAGGACATGAAAGTGGTTAAGTGTTAGTGCACGTATTAGGGCCCTGGTTATTGCTAGCGTACAGGTTAGGATTAGGGCAAGGGTTAGTGTAAGGCTTCGGGTAAGGGTTAGGGTATCGGTTAGGGTTAGGGTTAGGGAACGGGGACGGTTTAGGGTACAGGTTAGGACATGAAAGTGGTTAAGTGTTAGTGCACGTATTAGGGCCCTGGTTATTGCTAGCGTACAGGTTAGGATTAGGGCAAGGGTTAGTGTAAGGCTTCGGGTAAGGGTTAGGGTTCAGGTTAGGATTAGGGCACGGGTTAGGTTAAGGCTTTGAGTAAGGGTTAAGGTTCGGGATAGGGTTAGTGTTAGGGTTCGGGAACGGGGACGGTTTAGGATACAGGTTAGAGTACGACAGCGGTTAACTGTTAGCATACATTTTAGGGCAGAGGTTAGTGTTAGCGTACGGGTTAGGATTACGGCACGGGCTGGGGTAAGGCTTCGTGTAAGTGTGAGGTTTAGGGTTTGGGATAGGGATAGGGAACGGGGACGGTTTACGGTACAGGTTAGGGTATGATAACGGTTTAGGGTTAGCGTAAGTGTTAGGGCAAGGGTTATTGTTAGCGTGCGGGGTACGATTAGGGCACGGGTTAGGGTAAGGCTTCGGGGAAGTGTTAGGGTATCGGTTAGGGTTAGGGTTAGGGAACGGGGACAGTTTAGGGTACAGGATAGGGTATGCAAACGGTTTAGGGTTAGCGTACGTCTTAGGGCACAGATTAGTGTTAGCCTACGGGTTAGGATTAGGTCACGGGTTAGGGTAAGGCTTTGGGTAACGGTTATGTTTAGGGTTAGTGTTAGGGAACGGAAACGTTTTAGGGTACAGGTTAGAGTAAGACAACGGTTTAGGGTTAGCTTATGTGTTAGGGCACGGGTTAGTGTTATCGTACGGGTTAGGATTAGGGCACGGGTTATGGTAAGGCTTTGTGTAAGGGTTAGGTTTAGGTTTAGGGTTAGGATTAGGGTTAGGGTTAGGGAACGGGGACGGTTTAGGGTGCAGGTTAGAGTATGACAACGGTTTAGCGTTAGCGTACGTGTTAGGGCATGGGTTAGTGTTCGCGTATGGGTTAGGATTAGGGCACGTGTTAGGGTAGGGCTTTGGGTAAGGTTTAGGTTTCGGGTTAGGGTTAGGGAACGGGGACGGTTTAGGGTACAGGTTAGAGTGTGATAACGGTTTAGGTTTAGCGTATGTGATCGGGCATGGGTTAATGTTAACGTACGTGTTAGGATTAGGGCACGGGTTAGTGTAAGTCTTCGGGTAAGGGTTAGGGTTAGGCTTAGGGTTAACTTTATTGTTAGGGAACGGGGACGGTTTAGGGTACAGGTTAGTGTACGAGAACGGTTAAGGTTTTGTGTACGTGTTAGGGCACGTGTTAGTGTTAGTGTATGGGTTAGGATTAGGGCACGGTTTAGGGTAAGGCTTCGGGTATCTGTTAGGGTTAGGGTTAGGGTTAGGGAATGGGGACAGTTTAGGGTACAGGTTAGAGTATGACAACGGTTTTGGGTTAGCTTGCGTGTTAGGGCACGGGTTAGTGTGAGCGTACGGGTTCGGATTCGGGCACTTGTTAGGGTAACGCTTTGGGTAAGTGTTAGGGTTAATGTTAGGGTTAGGGTTAGTGAACGGGGACGCTTTAGGGTACTGGTTAGGGTACGACAACTGTTGAGGGTTAGCGTACGTGTTAGGGCACGTTTTAGTGTGAGCGTACGGGTTAGGATTCGGGCACTTGTTAGGGTAAGGCTTTGTGTAACGGTTAGGGTTAGGATTAGGGTCAGGTTTAGGGAACGGGGGCGGTTAAGGGTACAGGTTTGAGTATGACAACGGTTTTGGGTTAGCTTACGTGTTAGTGCACGGGTTAGTGTTCTCGAACGGGTTAGGATTAGGGCACGAGTTAGGGTAAGGCTTGGGGAAAGCGTTAGTGTTCGGGTTATGGTTAGGTTTATGGTTAGGGAACGAGGACGGTTTAGGGGACAGGTTAGAGTATGACAACAGTTTAGGGTTAGCGTACATTTTAGGGCATTGGTTAGTGTTAGCGTACGGGTTAGGATTAGGGCACGGGTTACGGTAAGGCTTTGGGTAACGGTTAGGGTTAGGGTTAGGGACGGGGACGGTTTAGGGGACAGGTTAGAGTATGACAACAGTTTAGGGTTAGCGTACATTTTAGGGCATTGGTTAGTGTTAGCGTACGGGGTAGGATTAGGGCACGGGTTACGGTAAGGCTTTGGGTAACGGTTAGGGTTAGGGTTAGGGACGGGGACGGTTTAGGGGACAGGTTAGAGTATGACAACAGTTTAGGGTTAGCGTACATTTTAGGGCATTGGTTAGTGTTAGCGTACGGGGTAGGATTAGGGCACGGGTTACGGTAAGGCTTTGGGTAACGGTTAGGGTTAGGGTTAGGGACGGGGACGGTTTAGGGGACAGGTTAGAGTATGACAACAGTTTAGGGTTAGCGTACATTTTAGGGCATTGGTTAGTGTTAGCGTACGGGGTAGGATTAGGGCACGGGTTACGGTAAGGCTTTGGGTAACGGTTAGGGTTAGGGTTAGGGACGGGGACGGTTTAGGGGACAGGTTAGAGTATGACAACAGTTTAGGGTTAGCGTACATTTTAGGGCATTGGTTAGTGTTAGCGTACGGGGTAGGATTAGGGCACGGGTTACGGTAAGGCTTTGGGTAACGGTTAGGGTTAGGGTTAGGGACGGGGACGGTTTAGGGGACAGGTTAGAGTATGACAACAGTTTAGGGTTAGCGTACATTTTAGGGCATTGGTTAGTGTTAGCGTACGGGGTAGGATTAGGGCACGGGTTACGGTAAGGCTTTGGGTAACGGTTAGGGTTAGGGTTAGGGACGGGGACGGTTTAGGGGACAGGTTAGAGTATGACAACAGTTTAGGGTTAGCGTACATTTTAGGGCATTGGTTAGTGTTAGCGTACGGGGTAGGATTAGGGCACGGGTTACGGTAAGGCTTTGGGTAACGGTTAGGGTTAGGGTTAGGGACGGGGACGGTTTAGGGGACAGGTTAGAGTATGACAACAGTTTAGGGTTAGCGTACATTTTAGGGCATTGGTTAGTGTTAGCGTACGGGGTAGGATTAGGGCACGGGTTACGGTAAGGCTTTGGGTAACGGTTAGGGTTAGGGTTAGGGACGGGGACGGTTTAGGGGACAGGTTAGAGTATGACAACAGTTTAGGGTTAGCGTACATTTTAGGGCATTGGTTAGTGTTAGCGTACGGGGTAGGATTAGGGCACGGGTTACGGTAAGGCTTTGGGTAACGGTTAGGGTTAGGGTTAGGGACGGGGACGGTTTAGGGGACAGGTTAGAGTATGACAACAGTTTAGGGTTAGCGTACATTTTAGGGCATTGGTTAGTGTTAGCGTACGGGGTAGGATTAGGGCACGGGTTACGGTAAGGCTTTGGGTAACGGTTAGGGTTAGGGTTAGGGACGGGGACGGTTTAGGGGACAGGTTAGAGTATGACAACAGTTTAGGGTTAGCGTACATTTTAGGGCATTGGTTAGTGTTAGCGTACGGGGTAGGATTAGGGCACGGGTTACGGTAAGGCTTTGGGTAAGGGTTAGCGTTAGAGTTAGGGTTAGGATTAGGGAACGGGGACAGCTTAGGGTACAGGTAAGAGTATGACAAGGGTTTAGGGTTAGCTTATGTGTCAGGGCAAGGGTTAGTGTTAGCGCACGGGTTACGATTAGGGCACGGGTTCAGGTAAGGTTTAGGGTTCGGGTTAGGGCTGGGGTTAGGGTTAGGGAATGGGGACGGTTCCGGGTACAGTTTAGGGTACGACAACGGTTTAGGGTTAGCGTACGTGTTAGGGCAAGGGATATTGTTAGCGTGCGGGTTAGGATTAGGGCTCGGGTTAGGGTAAGGCTTCGGGTAAGGGTTAGCGTTAGAGTTGGGGTTAGGGATATTGTTAGGGAATGGGGATGGTTTAGGGTACAGGTTAGGGTACGACAACGGTTAAGGGTTAGTGAACATGTTAGGGCACATGTTAGTGTTAGCGTACGGTTTAGGATTAGGGCACGGGTTAGGGCAAGGCTTCGGTTAAGGTTTAGGGTTAGGCTTAGGGTTAGGGTTAGTGTTAGGGAATCGGGAAGGTTTAGTGTACAGGTTTGGGTACGACAACGGTTGAAGGTTAGTGTACATGTGAGGGCATTGGTTAGTGTTAGCGTACGGGTTAGGATTAGGGCACGGGTTAGGGTAAGGCTTTGGGTAAGGGTTAGGGTTAGGGGTAGGGGTAGGGACGGGGACAGTTTAGGGTACAGGTTAGGGTACGTCAACGATTTAGGGTTAGTGTACGTGTTATGGCACGGGTTAATGTTAGCGTACGGGTTAGGATTAGGGCACGGGTTAGGGTAAGTCTTTGGGTAACCATTAAGGTTAGGGTTAGGAAACAGGGACGGTTTAGGTTGCAGGTTAGAGTATGACAACAGTTTAGGGTTAGCCTACGTGTTAGGGCACGGGTTAGTGTTATCGTACGGGTTAGGATTTGGGTACTGGTGAGGGCAAGGCTTCAGGTAACGGGTAGGGTTAGGGTTAGGATTAGGGAACGGGGACAGTTTAGGGTACAGGTAAGAGTATGACAAGGGTTTAGCGTTAGCTTATGTGTCAGGGCAAGGGTTATTGTTAGCGTGCGGGTTAGGATTAGGGCTCGGGTTAGGGTAAGGCTTCGGGTAAGGGTTAGCGTTAGAGTTGGGGTTAGGGATGGTGTTAGGGAATCGGGATGTTTTAGTGTACAGGTTTGGGTACGACAACGGTTGAAGTTTAGTGTACATGTGAGGGCATTGGTTAGTGTTAGCGTACGGGTTAGGATTAGGGCACGGGTTAGGGTAAGGCTTTGGGTAAGGGTTAGTGTTAGGGTTAGGTTTAGGGTTAGGGTTAGGGACGGGGACGGTTTAGGGTACAGGTTAGGGTACGTCAACGATTTAGGGTTAGCGTACGTGTTAGGGCACGGGTTAGCGTTAGCGTACGGGTTAGGATTAGGCACGTGTTAGGGTAAGGCTTCGGGTATGGGTTAGGGTTTGGAATAGGGTTAGGGTTAGGGAATGCGGATGGTTCAGGGTACAGGTTAGGGTACGAGAACGGTTGAAGTTTAGGGTACGTGTTAGGGCACGGGTTAGTGTTAGTGTACGGGTTAGGATTAGGGCACGTGTTAGGGTAAGTCTTTGGGTAACCGTTAGGGTTAGGGTTAGGGAACGGGGACGGTTTAGGTTGCAGTTTAGAGTATGACAACAGTTTAGGGTTAGCCTACGTGTTAGGGCACGGGTTAGTGTTATAGTACGGGTTAGGATTAGGGCATGGGTTAGGTTAAGGCTTCGGGCAAGGGTTAGGCTTTGGGTTAGGGCTAGGGTTAGGGTTAGGTAACGGGGAAGGTTTAGGGTACAGTGTAGGGGACGAGAACGGTTTAGGGTTAACGTACGTTTTAGGGCATGGGTTAGTGTTAGCGTACGGGTTAGGATTAGGGCTCGGGTTCGGGTAAGGGTTAGGGTTCGGGTTAGGGCTAGGGTTAGGGTTAGGGAACAGGGACGGTTCCGGGTACAGTTTAGGGTACGACAACGGTTTAGGGTTAGCGTACGTGATAGGGCAAGGGTTATTGTTAGCGTGCGGGTTAGGATTAGGGCTCGGGTTAGGGTAAGGCTTCTAGCGTACGTGATAGGGCAAGGTTTATTGTTAGCGTGCGGGTTATGATTAGGGCTCGGGTTAGGGTAAGGCTTTGGGTAAGGGTTAGCGTTAGAGTTAGGGTTAGGGATAGTGTTAGGGAACGGGGACGGTTTAGGGTACAGGTAAGAGTATGACAACGGTTTAGGGTTAGCGTACGTGATAGGGCAAGGGTTATTGTTAGCGCGAGGGTTAGGTGCAGGTTAGAGTATGACAACGGTTTAGGGTTAGCGTACGTGATAGGGCAAGGGTTATTGTTAGCGCGAGGGTTAGGTGCAGGTTAGAGTATGACAACGGTTTAGGGTTAGCGTACGTGATAGGGCAAGGGTTATTGTTAGCGCGAGGGTTAGGTGCAGGTTAGAGTATGACAACGGTTTAGGGTTAGCGTACGTGATAGGGCAAGGGTTATTGTTAGCGCGAGGGTTAGGTGCAGGTTAGAGTATGACAACGGTTTAGGGTTAACGTACGTTTTAGGGCATGGGTTCGTGTTAGCGTACGGGTTAGGATTTGGGTACTGGTGAGGGCAAGGCTTCAGGTAACGGGTAGGTTTAGGGTTAAGATTAGGGAACGGGGACAGTTTAGGGTACAGGTAAGTGTATGACAACGGTTTAGGGTTAGCTTATGTGTTAGGACAAGGGTTAGTGTTAGCGCCCGGGTTACAAGTAGGGCACGGGTTCGGGTAAGGGTTAGGGTTCGGGTTAGGGCTAGGGTTAGGGTTAGGGAACGGGGACGGTTTAGGGTTAGCTTATGTGTTAGGACAAGGGTTAGGGTTAGCGCCCGGGTTACAAGTAGGGCACGGGTTCGGGTAAGGGGTAGGGTTCGGGTTAGGGCTAGGGTTAGGGTTAGGGAACAGGGACGGTTCCGGGTACAGTTTAGGGTACGACAACGGTTTAGGTTTAGCGTACATGTTAGGGCACGGGTTTGTGTTAGCGTACGCATTAGGATTAGCGCACAGCTTAGTATACGTGTTTAAGTTACGGTTACAGTCAGGGTTAAGGCTAGGGTTAGGTAACGGGGAAGGTTTAGGGTAAAGTGTAGGGTACGAGAAAGGTTTACAGTTAACGTACGTTTTAGGGCATGGGTTAGTGTTATCGTACGGGTTAGGATTTGGGTACTGGTGAGGGCAAGGCTTCAGGTAACGGGTAGGGTTAGGGTTAGGATTACGGAACGGGGACAGTTTAGGGTACAGGTAAGAGTATGACAACGGTTTAGGGTTAGCTTATGTGTTAGGACAAGGGTTAGTGTTAGCGCACGGGTTACAATTAGGGCACGGGTTCGGGTAAGGGTTAGGGTTCGGGTTAGGGCTAGGGAACGGGGACAGTTCCGGGTACAGTTTAGGGTACGACAACGGTTTAGGATTAGCGTACGTGTTAGGGCAAGGGTTATTGTTAGCGTGCGGGTTAGGATTAGGGCTCGGGTTAGGGTAAGGCTTCGGGTAAGGGTTAGCGTTAGAGTTAGGGTTAGGGATAGTGTTAGGGAACGGGGACGGTTTTGGGTACAGGTTAGGGTATGACAACGGTTAAGTGTTAGTGAACAGGTTAGGGCACATGTTAGTGTTAGCGTACGGGTTAGGATTAGGGCTCGGGTTAGGGTAAGGCTTCGGGTAAGGGTTAGCGTTAGAGTTAGGGTTAGGGATAGTGTTAGGGAACGGGGACGGTTTTGGGTACAGGTTAGGGTATGACAACGGTTAAGTGTTAGTGAACAGGTTAGGGCACATGTTAGTGTTAGCGTACGGGTTAGGATTAGGGCTCGGGTTAGGGTAAGGCTTCGGGTAAGGGTTAGCGTTAGAGTTAGGGTTAGGGATAGTGTTAGGGAACGGGGACGGTTTTGGGTACAGGTTAGGGTATGACAACGGTTAAGTGTTAGTGAACAGGTTAGGGCACATGTTAGTGTTAGCGTACGGGTTAGGATTAGGGCTCGGGTTAGGGTAAGGCTTCGGGTAAGGGTTAGCGTTAGAGTTAGGGTTAGGGATAGTGTTAGGGAACGGGGACGGTTTTGGGTACAGGTTAGGGTATGACAACGGTTAAGTGTTAGTGAACAGGTTAGGGCACATGTTAGTGTTAGCGTACGGGTTAGGATTAGGGCTCGGGTTAGGGTAAGGCTTCGGGTAAGGGTTAGCGTTAGAGTTAGGGTTAGGGATAGTGTTAGGGAACGGGGACGGTTTTGGGTACAGGTTAGGGTATGACAACGGTTAAGTGTTAGTGAACAGGTTAGGGCACATGTTAGTGTTAGCGTACGGGTTAGGATTAGGGCATGGGTTAGTGTAAGGCTTTGGGTAAGGGTTAGGGTTAGGGTTAGGGTTAGGGTTAGTGTTAGGGAATCGGGACGGTTTAATGTACAGGTTTGGGTACGACAATGGTTGAAGGTTAGTGTACATGTGAGGGCATTGGTTAGTGTTAGCGTACGGGTTAGGATTAGGGCGCGGGTTAGGGTAAGGCTTTGGGTAAGGGTTAGGGTTAGGGTTAGGGTTAGGGTTAGGGACGGGGACGGTTTAGGGTACAGGTTAGAGTATGACAACGGTTTAGGGTTAGCTTACGTGTTAGGGCACGGGTTAGTGTTATCGTACGAGTTAGGATTAGGGCACGGGTTAGGGTAAGGCTTCGGGTAAGGGTTAGGGTTCGGCTTAGGGCTAGGGTTAGGGTTAGGTAACGGGGAAGGTTTAGGGTACAGTGTAGGGTACGAGAACGTTTTAGGGTTAACGTACGTTTTAGGGCATGGGTTAGTGTTAGCGTACGGGTTAGGATTTGGGTACTGGTGAGGGCAAGGCTTCAGGTAACGGGTAGGGTTAGGGTTAGGATTAGGGAACGGGGACAGTTTAGGGTACAGGTAAGTGTATGACAAGGGTTTAGGGTTAGCTTATGTGTTAGGGCAAGGGTTAGTGTTAGCACACGGGTTACGATTAGGACACGGGTTCAGGTAAGGGTTAGGGTTCGGGTTAGGGCTAGGGTTAGGGTTAGGGAACAGGGATGGTTCCGGGTACAGTTTAGGGTACGACAACGGTTAAGGGTTAGTGAACATCTTAGGGCACATGTTAGTGTTAGCGTACGGGGTAGGATTAGGGCAAGGGTTAGGGTAAGGCTAACGGTAAGGCTTAAGATTAGGGTTAGGGTTAGGGAACGGGGACGGTTTAGGGCACAGGTTAGGGTACGACAACGGTTAAGGGTTAGTGAACATCTTAGGGCACATGTTAGTGTTAGCGTACGGGTTAGGATTAGGGCAAGGGTTAGGGTAAGGCTTCGGGTAACGGTTATGTTTAGGGTTAGTGTTAGGGAACGGAAACGTTTTAGGGTACAGGTTAGAGTATGACAACGGTTTACGGTTAGCTTACGTGTTAGGGCAGGGGTTAGTGTTATCGTACGGGTTAGGATTAGGGCACGGGTTAGGGTAAGGCTTCGGGTAAGGGTTAGGGTTCGGGTTAGGGCTAGGGTTAGGGTTAGGTAACAGGGAAGGTTTAGGGTACAGTGTAGGGTACGAGAACGTTTTAGGGTTAACGTACGTTTTGGGGCATGGGTTCGTGTTAGCGTACGGGTTAGGATTTGGGTACTGGTGAGGGCAAGGCTTCAGGTAACGGGTAGGGTTAGGGTTAGGATTAGGGAACGGGGACAGTTTAGGGTACAGGTAAGAGTATGACAACGGTTTAGGGTTAGCTTATGTGTTAGGACAAGGGTTAGTGTTAGCGCACGGGTTAGGATTAGGGCACGAGTTAGGGTAAGTCTTTGGGTAACCGTTAGGGTTAGGGTTAGGGAACGGGGACGGTTTAGGTTGCAGGTTAGAGTATGACAACAGTTTAGGGTTAGCGTACGTGTTAGGGCACGGGTTAGTGTTATCGTACGGGTTAGCTTTAGGGCATGGGTTAGGTTAAGTCTTCGGGTAAGCTTTAGGGCTAGGGTTAGGGTTAGGTAACGGGGATGGTTTAGGGTACAGTGTAGGGGACGAGAACGGTTTAGGGTTAACGTACGTTTTAGGGTATGGGTAAGTGTTAGCGTACGGGTTAGGATTAGGGCTCGGGTTCGGGTAAGGGTTAGGGTTCGGGTTAGGGCTAGGGTTAGGGTTAGGGAACAGGGACGGTTCCGGGTACAGTTTAGGGTACGACAACGGTTTAGGGTTAGCGTACGTGATAGGGCAAGGTTTCTTGTTAGCGTGCGGGTTAGGATTAGGGCTCGGGTTAGGGTAAGGCTTCGGGTAAGGGTTAGCGTTAGAGTTAGGGTTAGGGATAGTGTTAGAGAACGGGGACGGTTTAGGGTACAGGTTAGGGTATGAGAACGGTTAAGTGTTAGTGAACAGGTTAGGGGACATGTTAGTGTTAGCGTACGGGTTAGGATTAGGGCACGGGTTAGGATAAGGATTCGGGTGAGGGTTAGGGTTCGGGGTAGGGTTAGGGTTAGGTAACGGGGAAGGTTTAGGGTAAAGTGTAGGGTACGAGAAAGGTTTAGGGTTAACGTACGTTTTAGGGCACGGGTTAGTGTTAGCGTACGGGGTAGGATTTGGGTACTGGTCAGGGCAAGGCTTCAGGTAACGGGTAGGGTTAGAGTTAGGATTAGGGAACGGGGACAGTTTAGGGTACAGGTAAGAGTATGACAACGGTTTAGGGTTAGTTTATGTGTTAGGACAAGGGTTAGTGTTACCGCACGGTTTACGATTAGGGCTCGGGTTCGGGTAAGGGTTAGGGTTCAGGTTAGGGCTAGGGTTAGGGTTAGGGAACGGGGACGGTTCCGGGTATAGTTTAAGGTACGACAACGGTTTAGGGTTAGCGTACGTGTTAGGACAAGGGTTATTGTTAGCGTTCGCGTTAGGATTAGGGCTCAGGTTAGGGTAAGGCTTCGTGTAAGGGTTAGCGTTAGAGTTAGGGTTAGGGATAGTGTTAGGGAATGGGGATGGTTTAGGGTACAGGTTAGGGTACGACAACGGTTAAGGGTTAGTGAACATGTTAGGGCACATGTTAGTGTTAGCATACGGGTTAGGATTAGGGCACGGGTTAGGGCAAGGCTTCGGTTAAGGGTTAGGGTTAGGATTAGGGTTAGGGTTAGTGTTAGGGAATCGGGACGGTTTAGTGTACAGGTTTGGGTACGACAATGGTTGAAGGTTAGTGTACATGTGGGGGCATTGGTTAGTGTTAGCGTACGGGTTAGGATTAGGGCACGGGTTACGGTAAGGCTTTGGGTAAGGGTTAGGGTTAGGGTTAGGGTTAGGGACGGGGACGGTTTAGGGTACAGGTTAGGGTACGTCAACGACTTAGGGTTAGTGTACGTTGTATGGCACGGGTTAGTGTTAGCGTACGGGTTAGGATTAGGGCACGGGTTAGGGTAAGTCTTTGGGTAACCATTAGGGTTAGGGTTAGGGAACGGGGACGGTTTAGGTTGCAGGTTAGAGTATGACAACAGTTTAGGGTTAGCCTACGTGTTAGGGCACGGGTTAGTGTTATCGTACGGGTTAGGATTTGGGTATTGGTGAGGGCAAGGCTTCAGGTAACGGGTAGGGTTAGGGTTAGGATTAGGGAACGGGGACAGTTTAGGGTACATGTAAGAGTATGACAACGGTTTAGGGTTAGCTTATGTGTTAGGACAAGGGTTAGTGTTAGCGCATGGGTTACGATTAGGGCACGGGTTCGGGTAAGGGTTAGGGTTCGGGTTAGGGCTAGGGTTAGGGTTAGGGAACGGGGACGGTTCCGGGTACAGTTCAGGGTACGACAATGGTTTAGGGTTAGCGTACGTGTTAGGGCAAGGGTTATTGTTAGCGTGCGGGTTAGGATTAGGGCTCGGGTTAGGGTAAGGCTTCGGGTAAAGGTTAGCGTTAGAGTTAGGGTTAGGGATAGTGTTAGGGAACGGGGACGGTTTAGGGTACAGGTTAGGGTATGACAACAGTTAAGTGTTAGTGAACAGGTTAGGGCACATGTTAGTGTTAGCGTACGGGTTAGGATTAGGGCACGGGTTAGGATAAGGATTCGGGTAAGGGTTAGGGTTCGGGTTCGGGTTCGGGTTAGGTAACGGGGAAGGTTTAGGGTAAAGTGTAGGGTACGAGAAAGGTTTAGGGTTAACGTACGTTTTAGGGCACGGGTTAGTGTTAGCGTACGGGTTAGGATTTGGGTACTGGTTAGGGCAAGGCTTCAGGTAACGGGTAGGGTTAGAGTTAGGATTAGGGAACGGGGACAGTTTAGGGTACAGGTAAGAGTATGACAACGGTTTAGGGTTAGCTTATGTGTTAGGACAAGGGTTAGTGTTAGCGCACGGGTTACGATTAGGGCACGGTTTCAGGTAAGGGTTAGGGTTCGGGTTAGGGCTAGGGTTAGGGTTAGGGAACGGGGACGGTTCCGGGTACAGTTTAGGGTATGACAACGGTTTAGGGTTAGCGTACGTGTTAGGGCAAGGGTTATTGTTAGCGTGCGGGTTAGGATTAGGGCTCGGGTTAGGGTAAGGCTTCCGGTAAGGGTTAGCGTTAGAGTTGGGGTTAGGGATAGTGTTAGGGAATCGGGATGTTTTAGTGTACAGGTTTGGGTACGACAACGGTTGAAGTTTAGTGTACATGTGAGGGCATTGGTTAGTGTTAGCGTACGGGTTAGGATTAGGGCACGGGTTAGGGTAAGGCTTTGGGTAAGGGTTAGTGTTAGGGTTAGGGTTAGGGTTAGGGTTAGGGACGGGGACGGTTTAGGGTACAGGTTAGGTTACGTCAACGATTTAGGTTTAGCGTACGTGTTAGAGCACGGGTTAGCGTTAGCGTACGGGTCAGGATTAGGCACGTGTTAGGGTAAGGCTTCGGGTATGGTTTAGGGTTTGGAATAGGGTTAGGG
>NW_006796085.1:0-10202 GCF_000442215.2 Lipotes vexillifer
AAAAAAAAAAAAAAAAAAAAAAAAAAAAAAAAAAAAAAAAACAGAGTCTGAGGCAGGTGAAAACTTAAGGAATGCAGCTCCGTATTATGCTTTAGCTGCCACTTCAAAAAACAGTAGCGGGAAGGACGGAGGATGGAGATCAAGAGGCATGAAAGTTGGGTTCCAAGCATGGGATCCCAACGGAAGTGGCTGGTTAGCTTCAGACCAGCGTTCAGCTCCACGTGATAAGATGTTTCCTCTCCTCTGCCTTCATTCTCACTTTCTCTTTGTCATGAGCTGGAGACTTTCTCAGTCAGCCATGCACAAACCTTTTCCTCTGGTTTAGCAGGCTGAGGTTTCCTCAGCCATGCACAAACCTTTTCCTGTGGTTTAGCAGGTGCCTCCCTCCCAAGTTTGGGGGATCAAGCCATCTCCTGAGCTCCCCAAGCTCTCATGTCCACCTGTCCCTTTCCTCTTGGGCTTCTGGGCTCTTTTGAACATGCGCCAACAGGAAGAAGGAAGGGACTTCCATGCGGGAACAGCCAGTGCCTGCAGACAGTGAAGGGGAGTTTTGATGTTATAATAAGCTTAATACATTGCGGCTTTCTGCTGAGTCCTTAGAACTGTGCAGCGCAGCTCAAGGCTTCTGTTCTTCCTCTCTCCGAGTCTTCCTGGCTAATCCAAAACCCACCAGCAAAGCTAAAGCATTCAGGCCCTTTCTCCTCCACTGCATTACTGACCCTCATCATCCCGTCCTGCCCATCCTTGTGATGTTTCCTTTCTAATCCAAAGAGCAGCAATTCTCCAGCACTGAAAACGTGATATTAGCACTTGATTATTCTTTCATTCATTTGCCACGTGCTTTTAACAAACATTTATGCGTTCTGGTATGTGCCAGGCATTCTTCTAGGTGCTGGAGATAACAAAGATGGCTATTAACACCACTCCTAATCTCAAGAGATCGCTCACTTAATAGAAAAGTTTCGAACAGAGATCCAAATTTTAATCAACTATATCTAGGTTAGCACTTTATAATTAATCATAAAGTTTAAAAATCCAAAGTTATCAAAAAAGGAGTTTTCTTTAACTCAGCCATTTGACTCTTTTTAAAGACCATGAATTGAGTAGCCTATTTCTGGTAAATAAAACGTGTGTTTTTAATTAGATTTGCACTCTAAGAAATAAACCCTTTAGCTATCTAGAAAATGCACTTATGCAGAATGACTTTATGTTAGTCAGTTTGGCTGTAGTAGCAAACAGCTCCAAGATCTCAGTGGCTTGTAACATTTATTTCTCACTCATGGTACATGTGGGCTCTCTTAGAAGCTGTGGCTCTGTTCCATGTCTCTTCTGATTTCAGAGCCCGTGCCAACGGTTTCTGGGCTCTGCTGAGCTTTTGAGAGAGAAGGAGTAAGAGAACTGGCAGAAACATACAATGCCCCTCAAAGTGCCTTTATGGGGTGCATGTCATCCTCAATCACATTTCAGTGTCCAAAGCAGGTCACAACATCAAGGTCAAAATCAGTGGGGTGGGGATGTATTCTTCCCACAGGCAAGGGGTGGAGGAGGAAAGCTAATGTTTACTGAATTCCCAGGGCTTCCGTAAGCCTATTTTGCTGGCTGGATGAGGTTGCACCTGTATTTATATCTATGTCTATTTCAAAGATATACAATGATCAAACGTGTACTAGACAGTGCACGCTGGGAGAATCACAAATGTCAAGAGAACATGATACTTGAGAATGTATGCTAATCTGACACCAGGGTGCTCCCGTGCTTCCATCTTGCACTTTGGGGGCCAGGAAAGGAACTGAAGTGATTTTGTCAGCCTTCTCTTCAATGCCTGTGTCATTTGGGGGCAGATGGCAGCAAGAAAGATCCACTCATGAGCTAAACGATCTTCCTTTAGCCAGTATTTCATTATCCTCCATTGCCATTTTGATGCATTTATAGTGTTAATTTTCACAGATCCATTCACTTAATAAATGAGATAACTCCAAGTTAGACTTGACACCTGATGACAGCAAAAATCTTCCATGGTTCAGTTTTTCTTTTCAAGTCTCCCCAAACTAGCAGAGCTTGACTGGAGTCAAGCTACCAGGATCCCACTTTTGGAGCTCTGGCCTGCCGGGTTCTCTGGCTTCTCTGCTGCCACCTGGTCCAGGGCACCTTCAGATCACCTGGGCTCTTGCCTCATTCCCCTGGTACTTCTGCTTACCTCCTTGGCCCCTGCAGTTCTCAGCATGGAAGCCGGAGTGAGCCTTTGAAATCAGAAGTCAGAGCATGCCTCCTGTGTTAAAACCTAAAAGGGCTCCTGTTTCATTCAGAGCAAAAGCCAACCCCTCCAATCATTTCCGGGGGTCATACTTGACCTGGGCCTTGACCCCTGCCATTTCCTTCCCTTTGTCCCCACTCACTCTGCTCCAGCCTCTTTGGCCTTCTTTCTCCTGGAACCACATATGTCCCCATCTTAGGGCCTTTGCTCTAGGCATTCCTTCTCCTTTTGCCTGCAGTGATCTCCCCCTAGATATCTGCTTGGTTAATTCCCTTACTCGAAGATGAGGGTCACCAATTTTGCTTATGAAAACTGCCCCACTCCTTCAGGTCTTCCCGACACTGCTCTGCTTAGCAACCTTATCACCTTTTAACCTTCTTAGTAGTTTGCCTACTATGTTTACTCTTAAATACCTGCCTTCCCTCTCTCATATAAGCTTGATGAGACCAGGCGTCTTTATTTTGTTCACTGAAAAATATCCCAATTGCCAACGTTCGTGCTTGGCACAGAGTAGATGTTCAATAGCTATGTCTTGAATGACCAATTAAATCCCTATCTTCATTCCTTGGAATAAAATCATGGAAAGAATCCTTTTAGATCAGTAGGTTACTCCTTTCATCATTTGACTTGCTATTCAAACAAAAATTATAAAAACTTACTTTGCACCTGAAATAGTCTAACATAAGCCTTTGTTTTTCATGGCTGAGCAAGGAGCAATTTCCAAAGTGGTGTCAGTTTCCCCTGGGGGGAGAAAAGCCCCAGCATGTGAACATTATGGTGTAACATTCGGGGATCATACCCTTGAGCGCAAGGGGTAGCTATGATGTCCCGTGTAATTGAATCCATATGAAAACCCTAATCTTTTTAAACTACCCTCTTCCCAGTGGTTTACTCAAACGTGAGTTGAACGCCAAATAGAGGAAGGAAAACTCCCTCGTGCTTTGACTTTGTTACAAAAAGTCAAAACCAGGCATGCTGTCACTGCCTGGTTTGGGAAATATCTGCATTTTATCATGAAGAAAGAAAGAACTGGAATCGGAGGGCGCAAGCAGAGCCTTCCAATGGGTAAATCTGACCAGTGGCTGCTCCAAATAACTCCCATTTTTTCATGACCTAACCTACCCTGCTACCAAATAGCTTTCCTTATCCCCCTACTCCTTCCACAAAGTTCCATAATGCCTGGTGCTTCTATTAGAGCATTTGTGCCCCCTGTTGACAGCATTTTTCAGAGTCCGTATTTTACAAACATACAACCCAACCTTGATTAGATTATGAACAATGAACCAAAGAGAGTCTGGTTTTACTAAGTCTTACAAGGTTTGCACGTATAACAGTTCACTCTGAATCAAACTGGGCTTGAATTCCATCCACCTGCTGGGTGTGTAACCCTCAGCAAGTCATTTCAGCTCCCTAAGCCTCAGTTTCCTCATCTGTAGAATGGGCATACTTTAGGGTTGGTGGACGATTGAATGAGATAATACACTTATGGCTTCTGTTAGTTCTTCCACCAATCTTGTCCAAGTAGAACGTAAATAGTCTACATGAGAGAGATGCATTTTCCCTATAAAGCGACCAGCTTATTAAATGGGGAAGCTAAAAGTCCATATTGGGTACATGAGCGATATAGCACTCCCGTCGAACTCTCAGCCTTTCCAAATAAAGTACTGAAAAATCGAGCCCCTCTTGTTTGCTAGACCCAATGATAGGAGCAGGCAAGCAGTTTCACTGAGTTTGAAGCCTCTTGTCAAAGTTAGTAGTCTTTGCCAAAGGAGCACACTACAGAAAATTGTCCTCTTTGTAAAAAAAACTGAAAGGCCCAGGGCAGTGTTCAGATCATTTTAATGCATTTAATGTGGGCTGCACCTCATGCAAATAATAGACTCCACATGCATAACTTCTTTTGCCTGGATAGTGGCTCTTCAGATCTGGATCAGATTAAGATAGAGCTGCATCTGGATCTGTACGAAGGACGTGGTGAAACATACACACCCATGTGGATTTATAGCTGTGTTGGGGGTATTTTGGACTTAGTTGCAAAATCTTCAAGTATAGGATCCAGTTTGGTTGTTAAAATAATAGCGTCTATTAAAATGTTTCCTTTTCTTTGACTGCATCTTGAGCTGATAGTAAAGCAGAGCAGCAGCAATGGCAGTTACCATTTCAGACACGTTGACAAACACGTTTTTCCTTTCCATGGAGACAGAACAGTATGAGTAATCAAAGTTCATCCTTCTACTTATCCAGAGATACGAGAACCCGTAAGACATTGTCATGCATGTACACATTACCATGTGTAAAACAGATAGCTAGTGGGAACCTGCTGTACAGTGCACAGAGCTCAGCTCTGTGCTCTGCGGTGACCTAGGTGGGTGGGATGGGGGCGTGTGTGTCAGAGGGAGGCCCAAGAAGGAGGGGATGTATGTATGCATGTAGCTGATTCGCTTTGTTGTACAGCAGAAACTAGCACAACACTGTAAAGCACATATACCCCAATTTTAAAAAATGAAAAAAAAAAAGACATTGTCATGGTCTTGTCCTCAAGAAATACGAAATGTGGAGTAAGGGAGGGTAGGATTACTGAGTAGGACAATTCTACCGGTGATGTGAATAATGCCAGGAACGGATTATAGGTTTTTATTGGAAGGCTGTTCAGGGATGGGGTGATAGGTCTCTGAGGAAGAGTCAGACCTACCTGCACCAGGCTTTCAGGTAAGGCTGGGATTTCTTAAGGCAAAGGAGGGAGGCTTCCAGAGATGGAAGAGGAACTGGAAAAGTACACAGTCTTGACAGTATAAAGGGCATCCAGGCAAAACTTTTAGGCCAGTAATGTGGCTGAAAATGAGATTGGAAAGGAAGGAAAATCCCATTATTTGAGCCCATACTACGTGCTGGGCTGTGGTGGGCACTTTCTAAACATGATTTCCTGACTCTGTCTGTAAACCCCAGTGTACAGGTGAGAAACCAGGGCTCTGAGAGGTCAAAAAGCATCACGTGGCCACTCAGGTGCAAAGTTGAAGCCAAATCCATGTCTGTCTGACTCCAGAGCCTATGCTCTTTGCATCAGATACACAAATGTGAGGTAGGCTGGGAAACTGAAATCCAAAACTAGAGTCAAGGGGAGCAAGACTTTGCTGTTATCTTTCAATGAACTTGGATTTGTCAACGGTAGAAAATTGCTGCTTTAAGGTTCTGCTGTCCCTACCTCTCCAGATTCTCCATAGGAGTTGCTACCAGGATAATATAAACAACAGAATGGCTTCAAAGTTGGTACGTAGAGAGATAAGTCACAAACTGGCCAGCTGCTCCCAGGACAGGTTGTAGATATGTCAAGATAGCCCTGGGAGCCCTTCAGTGTTATATGTATGATTTTTTAAACGTTTTGGGATCCCCCTCATTCCTCCTCCTTGTGACCTGCTGTGCCTGGGGCCTCTGCAGCCTGTGTGATGATAACACCAATAGCTTTCAACCCAAGTGACAGCCCCTGTTTTCCAGCCTCAGGCTGATCAAAGAAACCGATTTCATCTTCTGCCCTCTTGGGGACAGACAGCTGAGGTCCTCTCTACACAGGCAGCTCACTCGAAACCAAAACCCCTTTCTGCATCAGGAGTCACGTGGGCCTCCAGATTCCTCAAAGCAGCCCCGTTGCTCCAGGCAGAGAAGATTCAAGAACCTGCATTCCTAGTTACTTGAGGCCAGTTATGCCCTCCGCCCAGAAGGGGTAAGGGAGGGAAGACCCCAGGCAGAAAGATAGCACGTGTGACAGTTAGCTCACATTAATGGCAATTTGCATGGGAACACGTCTTCCACTCCTGACCTGTGGAATTTTTACTGAAAAACCTTTAACTTTCACTTTTTAAACGTTACCGCCATCTCGTGGCTTCTTTCAATATTGCATGTGAATGATTCGGCGCAGGTTAACCCGCTGTTGCAAATCAATTCACTCATTTATTCAGGTACTCTTTATGCCCCTAATATCTCAGGCATTGCACAGAAAAGCAAGCTGATAAAAGGAAAGAGTAAGAAATCCTATGATTATTACTGAAATTAGTATTTAATACTCTATAATCCTCAGCAGTCAGGTTTGTGTGGCCAGGTCTGAAGAGACATTGAACTTCTGCCGCCTCTAGCTGACGGTTCAGCCCCTACAGAGCGAGAGAAGTCCTGCTGTGTGACAGGTCACTTAACATGTTCCCATTAGAGTTGTGGGGTATCTGAGAAGCAGAATGGAATATACCGTATATACATAAATTACATAAGTGATAAATGCCCAGCATAGAGAAAAAATCCAAAACATGAAAGAAAATTAAAATCGTCTTTAATCCCATGACACAGAGATAACTGTCTCGATTAACATTTTAATATATATCTCCCATATTTTTATGGACATGTGTTATAAAAGTAGTATCATAACACGCATTCTGTTTTTAAACTTCTTTTTAAAAATTGTTAATCCCTCTTTCTTGCTCGCTGCTATATAGCTAGAGCCTAGAACGATATTTGGTACCCAAGGGGTTCTCTAAAAGCAGTTGTTAAATAAGTGACTGTGAATAAACAGTTTGCATAATTGCTTTTAATACTTGTATAATATTCCACTTTGGGGCTACCCCATATTTATTTAACTAATCTATTCTCATCTGATAATACATTTCTTTTTATTTTTATTATTAACAAAACTATGATAAGCAAGGGTAGTGGAGTTTTGAGTTTTACTACATAGTGGCAAAAGGGTCCCTCAGCCAACCTTGTGATTATAAGATCAACAGCAATCACGGTGGTGATTGCTTTCTAAATAAAATGCAAGTTCTGATGCAGAAGTGTCTGTATTTGTGCAGATTTACCCATCAACGTGCAACCAAAGTGACATCATCTTGTTCCGAACCTTAATCCATGATTTTTAAGTCTCTCTGCAAATTAGAATTACCCGGGGAAATTTTAGCACTAAGCATGCCTGGGTCCTAGCCCCTGGAGATTGTGATTTAATTGGTCTCAGGTGGCTCTCACTAGGGTGTATTTACCAGAACTTCAGGGTAATTCTAATATGCAGCCAGGGTAGAGAAACTGTACTTTAAATGGAGTTACCCAGAGAGTTCATGTCAGGGAGACCTCACAAGAGGGGAGACAGCCTAATCAAGAAGCCCTCAGTGAGTGCATGTCTGAAGATGAATCCAGAACACCCAGCATGACATATTTCTCAGAGACAACAAAGCAAGTTCTGTATCCTCATGGTAATTGGAACCACTCAGAGCTATTGTAGGGAATTAACAGAAGTAATGCAAGTAGGTAAATATCTGTTAGATAACCTCCAATACCACAGTGACTTTACATGCATCAATCATAACCCTTGTGTGCGTAAAGATGTGGACTGCATCTCTCCATTGTAGTATAGTAAACCCTTCAGCAGGCATTACCTTATAACTCAACATGAATACTAACACAGGCTTCAGTTGCAAGGCAGGGGAAATTAACCTGGGAACTGCAGATGGCACATATGTTGTCATTGGTTTAGAACCATTTGGTAGATTTACAAGGGAGTTTCTCTTCCCTTTTCTTTAGAAATATAGACCACATATTCCTTTGACAATTCTCTCAGCTTGATTACTGGTTGCTCTCGTTTTACTTACACCAGACTTCTGAGCATCCCTTTCTGAATTGAGCATGCCCAGATCACCTGCCCCACTCCCACTCCACCCCAAGGTACAGTGAACGCTTCACATGGGACCAAAATGCCAGACAGTCCCATGGGACAAAAACCAGATAAAGGCATTGGTGTAGTCTGTACTCCCTGGGAGATTGTAGTTAAAAATAAACAGCAGAGAAACATTCTTCAGTGCCGAAAAGAGTTCTAACCATAATTCTTTAGGGAATAAAAGTCTCATTTTAAAACTCCAGGGAACTGACTGTTCCTTATATGTTTTTCTTCCTACACAGTTGGTTTTGATCTCTGTAATTCTGTCTTGTCTTTTAAGTACCACTCCTTTGTTTTAGGGGAGTGCCGGGAAGATCTCTCTAGAGAATTGGCAGGGTCAGTTTTGTATATATCTCCTGTGGGCTAAGGGTAGAATTCAAAGGGAAGTAACCGAAAGTTCTATTGATCCCTTCTTGACATTGGACTGTAAGGTCCCAGGATGCCATCTTGAGCAGTGTGCTGTCACAATGAATTCCACCTAAATCCAGTCACTTGGGTCAGCAGCAGATGTGGAAAAGTTGGATTCAAATACAAGTCCTCAAGTCAACATGATCATGTTCTTAAAGGAGCCGTTTCTGAACACAGCACCTAACTGAACTGAATAATAAATGAAAGTCATCGTCAGCCTTGGTTTCTGTGTCCCTTTGCTACATAGTGGACACAGAAAATATTTCACAACCTCGCCTTCTACTCCCTTCTTCTAGAAGATTTCCATTTGCATGAAACATGCCCAATCCCTCCCACGCTAAAAAAAATAAAGCCCCCTTCAATCCCACATCTTCTTATTATTGCCACAGGCTCTCAGCCTAACTCCCCCTACCCATCACACACACACACACACACACACACACACACACACACACACACAGACACTTCACCTAATTTATAGCGTCCACTTCCTCCCCCTACATCCTTCATCACTTACATCCTCAATCTGGCTTTGACCTTTATCACTCCACTAAGTCCTCTCCACCACAAGGACCCCTTATGTCTTGTTCCAAAGTGTAAGGAGCACTTTGGTGTCTTTACTACTTGACTTTCCAAGCAGCATGAAGCACCGTGGGCCATTCTCTCCTTGAAACACCATTTTCCTTAACTTTGAGCCACCACATTCTCTGGGGATTTTTTTCTCACTTCTCTGGCCATTCCTGGGGTCCTGTGTTGCCCCCTGTGCCTCCTTCTGCTCCCCTACATCGTGTGGTTACACACTGCCCGGCCCTCTACCCTTCTCTCTCCTCTCTGCAGGGTCTCTGCGTGGGGCTCCATCCACCCCCATGTCTCCAAAGACCAACTGTGAGCTGATGTCTCTCAAGCTCCACTTTAGCCCTGATTGCATTCCTGTGCCCTAAAACCGTGTATCCACTGGACCCCACAATCTCAGCGTGTCCCAAACTCGGCTGTCCCACTCACTTCCATATTCCAGGTCTCTGTGTGTGGCGACCCCAAAAGTCCATTTGCCAAACCAGAAACCTGGCAATCATCCTTGATGACAAAAACACCCTATCCTGTCAAGCCTACCTTCTAAATGTCTCAGACACGACCCCTCTCTTCATTTGAGCTACTATCTTAGTCCATTCATCCCACTATAGCAGAATACCAAGACTGGGTGGCTTATAAAACAATAGAAATTTATTTCTCAGCATTTTGGAGGCTGAGAAGTTCAAGAATAAGGTGCTGGCAGATTCCATATCTGGTGGAAGTCTACTTCCAAGTCCCCAGATGGCCGTCTTTTCACTATAACCTTACATGATGGAAGGGATGAGGGAGCTTTCCAGGGTCTCTTTTATAAGGGCACTAATCCCATTCATGAGGGCTCCACCCTCATGACCTGATCACCTCCAAACACCATCACATTGGGAATTAGGTTTCAGCATGTGAACTTGGGGGAGGGGGGTTGCAAACATTCAGTCTATAGCATTACTACTGCTTTAATCTAGGCAGCTAGTGTTGTCTTGCACTGGGATCATCTCAGTCACCTGCTGGCAGGACATACCGCTTCCAATTTCTTTTTTGTTTTTCTGCAAGTTGCTATAGTTGTTTTTTTTTTTTTTAAGTTGCTATAGCTATTTCTCTTTTTTTTTAAATGTCTTTAATTGAAGTATAATTGCTTTACAATGGTGTGTTCATTTCTGCTTTATAACGAAGTGTATCAGCTATACCTATACATATATCCCCATATCTCCTCCCTATTGCTTCTCCCTCCCACCCTCCCTATCCCACCCCTCAAGGTGGTCACAAAGCACCAAGCTGATCTCCCTGTGC
>NW_006796086.1:0-203 GCF_000442215.2 Lipotes vexillifer
CGAGTGTGCCTCTTTGTGTTTCCCACGGGCAGAAGGAAATGGTGTCAACCTGCACGCCTCCAGATGGGACGGGTTGGAGGGAGGCGACATGAACTCTCTCCGTGGGACAGAAGCCCATGCCTTCAGTGTGAAAGGCCTCTACCCCTCTCTGCTTTCGCATCCCAGAGGTAGCCTCAGCTCTGAAAGGCTTCCAAACGAGGAGA
>NW_006796087.1:0-3010 GCF_000442215.2 Lipotes vexillifer
GCCCAGCCGCTCCGCGGCATGTGGGATCTTCCCGGACCGGGACATGAACCCGTGTCCCCTGCACTGGCAGGCAGACTCTCAACCACTGCGCCACCAGGGAAGCCCCAAAAAGAAGGTTTTAATGTTCAAGGAATGCCTGCTTGCTAATAATATCTCTAGGAGAGTCAATTAAATATAATTTAATTAGAAATAGGACCCATGTGGAATCCTGTAATCTAAGTATTCCCCCCACCCCCGCTTTTTTTTTCTCTCCTTAAATTACCTTCTGTCAAGCAACTATGTTACCCTCTAGTCAAATGTTTGTTTCTGATTTCAACTGCCTGTGATCCTTTACTTATTTCTCACTGAACACTTAAAAAAAAATTAACTTGCCACAGTGATTTTCATAATTATGTGCTTCTACTTTTTTGGTAGATTTTCTTATAAACTGCTGTCTTCTCCATCTGTATCACACATTTAGCATCATATGAGGTCATAATAAATTGTGCAACTGTCTACCTTCCTTTGGGCCATGTTCTAAATGTTGACCCAGAAAGAAGGAAGAGAAAAAACTCACTGTTTTAGCTTTTTGTCCTTCCCATGATCACTCAGATGTATAATTCTCTCTCTCATTTGTAGTCTTAAAGATATGCCAGGAATCATAAAATAGGCCAGGGAGAAGCAGACAATTCCATTTTCCTCTGTGCATGGCTTAAAAGTATATCAATGTTTCTCAAACTTCACTGAATATAAAAATTTGAAAATCCTGCTAAAATAGAGATTCATGGGTCTGATCCCCAGAAGCTCTGATTCTAAGGCCCATGAATTTTCATTTCTAAGAAGCTCCCAGGGATGCTGATGCTGATCTGAACTGCACTACATCATACTCATTATTTGGGTGGTTCTAGCTTCCTTTCCATAAGAATTTGATTTCCTACATACTTAGAAATGAACTGCCACTGTCTGAAGTTTCATTTAGTAGTTTATTTGATAGGGTTCAGGATGATAACTGCTTATCCCTCAATCTGTGGTGAAAATCAATAAGGTTAGGAGGAAAAAGAAATCACACAAATAGGGAAATAGAGATACTTAGGATACATTCTTTCTAGAGTATATATTGGGCCATCTTTCAAAAACAATTTCAAATGAGGAAAATTTAAAAGCTAAGGGAATAAATCTTTCCTATACAAAAGTTAACATGCAGTCTCCTTTGAGAACATTTATTCTGTTTATTACTAGTGAAGAACTCAATCTTCCCTTTACTGATATATAGCTACAATAAGACAGTTATGAGATTTACTATGTATAATACGCTTGACAGACTCTAACATACAAATATTACTTGACTTGTACTTCTGTTTAATTCAAAAGAAAAAAAATTCAATGGGTTGTTTGTTTTGCAACATGCTTTCCCCCCTCCCCCCAACACACAAATATTTAGATTTTGGTAAAATTAGGGCTTGTTCATGGGAGGTCAAATTTGGGTGGTTCTAGAGAATTTTCTGGAGTGACAAATTCCCTACATCTTGTTTTCTGAGATGGTTACATTGGTGCATACAACAATTAAAACCCAGTGAAAACAACAGATTATACCTTTCATTGTATGTAAATCTCAGTTTTTAAAAATGGGCAGTTCTCTAAGAAGTCTGTGGATTTCTCCTTGTAATTAAGAAAAGGATACAGTCCTCCTCCTGGAAATAGGACTCTGCTATCTGTTAAAAACAAACAAAAAGAGGAAATTAAATTAACATTTGGATGAAAAGACAAATTTAGAAGAAACCAAGACCTTGAAATTCTCAAAGTCTTTGATATTGAACTAAGAAAACTCTTATTTAACTACATCCGCCAGTTCAGAAAAAGTCAGACTGTAGGCACAGGACACATTTCTGAAGTCACTTATCTCAAGAAAAGCAAACATAGACATTCTTTGGTCCATATACAATCTCATTCTTCCTACTCTATTTAAAGTCAAAGCAAACATCACTGATTCATTAGAGTTTAGAAGTAAGAACTCTAAACAATGAGGGAAATGCTACTGAGGCTTATAAAAGTATACTATGAGTGAAAGGATGACTTTATCGTAAATTAAAAAGTTGAAATATGTCATGTCACATGAAATCTTAAAACCTATTCATTTCATTTCTGTTTCACAAACTACCTCATGGGACACTGATTTTTCATTCTTTTTTGATATTTCAGAAAAGGACAGACCAAGTGCTAATAGCTGAGCAATGATGTTTGGAATATATATACAAAGCGCTGCACAGTATAAAGGGCACTGGATGGGAGGATGGGGTTCAGAGACTCATGATCTGGACCCAGTTGAGGCTTATCATTTAGCAGATTCATTCTAGGGCACCTTTAAATTTAAAAATTCTTTGATTCTAAAAACTTTGGGATCTTTTATTTAGATCTTTATTTAGATATGGCATTTATAAATAGAATAGTAAAACCGAAAGTATTCACTGAGAAATATTAGCATAAATTGACTACTGTCATATTTAAAATATTTCATTAAGTACTTTACACTTTCAAACAGTTTTCACTGATTTTTAGTAAGTCTCTAGTGAAAAAGGTATTCCATTTATTGATCACTATCTCCATTTTCCTGGTAGCTGCCAAGGCAAAGAGCAATAAAGCACTTGTCAAACCTATAAGCTAGCAATAAAAAGGAATGGTCTTTCTCAAATCCCACAGTGGAAAAAGGATAATTTTAAAGGAAATATTTGCCTAGCTTAAAGTTTATTCTATATATCTAACATTCTTCCAGAAGCAACATAGCAATATAGATGGACTCAACCACATCTTTGTAAACTGTTAATCAATTAGCTTGCAGATTTCCGTGACAGTTCTAGTACCATAAGTGCAACCAAAAAGACAGGGTCATGGGACTTCCCTGGTGGTGCAGTGGTTAAGAATCTGCCTGCCAATGCAGGGGACACAAGTTTGAGCCCTGGTCCGGGAAGATCCACATGCCACGGAGCAACTAAGCCCGTGCACCACAACTACTGAGCCTGTGCTCTAGAGCCAG
>NW_006796088.1:0-278 GCF_000442215.2 Lipotes vexillifer
GCTCAGCAGCCATGGCTCACGGGCCCAGCCACTCCACGGCATGTGGGATCTTCCCGGACCGGGACACAAACCCGTGTCCCCTGCATCGGTAGGTGGACTCTCAAGCACTGCGCCACCAGGGAAGCCCTGTTTCTTGTTTCTTAAGGTAGTATTGTATTAGTATAAACTTCCCTTTTAGAACTGCTTTTGCTGCATCCCGTAGGTTTTGGGTCATGGTGTTTTCATTGTCATTTGTTTCTAGGTATTTTTTTATTTCTTCTTTGATTTCTTCAGTGATC
>NW_006796089.1:0-327 GCF_000442215.2 Lipotes vexillifer
GCAGGAATGAGGATGAAATGGCAGAAGTAAAAAGCAGGGTCAGAGGTCAGGGTTGAAAGAACCAAATTTGAGTAGAGTTGAAGATGACAGAAGGTGACTCTAGGTTTACTAGGAGAAATAGAAAAAGTCTCTTGGGGAGGTTGGTCTTAAGTCTCACAACCACCAGACAGGTATTTAAGAAAACAAGAGGTTCAGGACACATCTCTGAAAGGTCTGAGTTGCCTTATCCAGGTGGAATTATAGTGGGGGGATAGGGAAATCTACCAGAGAGGTGGCTAGGGCTCAGAGTTATCCTAGGGGCAGCTGACGACAGGGGCAGAGCCAAGG
>NW_006796091.1:0-297 GCF_000442215.2 Lipotes vexillifer
GGAGCAGCTTTTGAGGGAATATCAGGACTTTGGTTTGTTATCTTGGATGCCCTTTAGGTATCTTAAGTGTCTGGACGGTGCTCAGACTGTACTTCCTATCCAAAGGTATCCAAAGCCACTTTAGATGCAAAATGTTTAAAGTTGCCCTTTGCTGCTGCCAAATTCGTAGCCACTGTGGGCAGTCTGCAAGATGGCGTCTTAGGTTTTTGAGGAAGAAATTAGAATACACAAAACGGGAAATAAGTGTATAATTACATAATGTAGATTTCATATTTAATTTTATGGGAAAAGCAATAA
>NW_006796092.1:0-233 GCF_000442215.2 Lipotes vexillifer
CATTTGTTTATTTTTGTTTTTATTTTCATTTCTCTAGGAGGTGGGTCAAAAAGGATCTTGCTGCGATTTATGTCATAGAGTGTCTGCCTGTGTTTTCCTCTGAGACTGTTATTGGGTATGGCCTTACATTTAGGTCTTTAACCCATTTTGAGTTTATTTTTGTTTATGGGGTTAGGAACTGTTCTAATTTCATTCTTTTACATGTAGCTGTCCAGTTTTCCCAGCACCACTTA
>NW_006796093.1:0-3231 GCF_000442215.2 Lipotes vexillifer
GTTCCACATGTAGATGTATTTCTGATGTATTTGTGGGGAGGAAGGTGATCTCCGTGTCTTACTTCTCTGCCATCTTGAAGGTCCTCCTTAGCTCTTATTTTAATCTGCAGGATTATAAACTATTACTATTTAGAGAGGTTTACCTACTCCAAGTCTTCTGTTTCTTGGAATACCTAAACTATTTTGTAGTGCAGGGTGATGAGCAGGAGGTAATTAGTGGGAGGGGGAGGTAATTAGAGTCATCAAAATGCTAAAAAGTTCCAAAGGGAAATTCAGCTGTGGGTAACTACTTTCTACTTGTCTCAGGACTAATTATCACTGATCTGCACAACAGTTTTGACTTAATTCTTTAGGAACTGTTTCTGTGATTTTATGTTGTAAGTTAGTAGAATGTAGAATTTCTAAAGCTTTTACTTATTTATTTATTTTTTTGGTTAAAATAGAGTTCTTCCATGGTATATTTAAGAAATAAGAGAAATTTCAACATTTATTTAGTATTTGCTGTACACCAACTCCTATAGCTGACACTGTCATGCATGGTATATCTTTTAAAATGTTACAACAAACTTTGGAGATAGTTATAAACATCACGTTTCTGAGCATGAACCAACTGAAATTCAGAAAACCCAAGTGTTTTCTCGTTGTCAAGCAGCTCTATGTGATTTTAACTCAGGTCTTTTTGATGATAAGTTCCAGGCTCTTTAATGTAAAATTGCACTTTCTGATATAATACTTTGTTATTTAGAGATGTATTACGCTTTCATGAAGTTAGAATACCTCTTTCTTTTACAAATACATATTTTGTAAATATTCTAGAGGATAAATGTAATGTTGCTTCCCCTTTCAGAACATTTCATTCTTTTATTTTAATAGAGAACAGCTCTAAACCTCAGCAAAATGTAGTATGCGTTTGTAAAAGTTTGCCCCCCAAAATCACCGAAGAGTAGAGGTGAGATGTTCCATGAAGGATGTTAGTCACTGGTCTGCAGTTTAAGTTCCCAGTCATGAGGGAAAGTGGAGAAAGAACCTCTTTTATAGTGTATATCAATGGCATCCTCATAGCAGTTTAATAAACAGTTTGTATTGATGTGAGAAAGAAGATGAATAAGTCATCTGAGGATAGTCATCTTATTAAAGATAAAGCTGCATTACATGTAGGCTATAAAACTATTTTTCTAGGGAATTCAGAAGAATACAAGTCAGTGAAGCTGAAATGTATTTATTTATTTGTTGACTTCAGGATTTATCAGTTCAGCAAATGGTAATAATTTTTGGTACTTAAAGCAGGAAGTGATTTAATACAAGGAATTAAATTTTTGAACAGTCTGGAGGAATACAGTTTAGAGGCTGCCACTAGACTATTGATTTCAGTGTCAAACAATCATAGCTATGATTCAGAGGTGAAGAAGCTGCTTCGGCTAATGCCAACTCTGCTGCTGCCACCACCACTGACTCATACCTTAGAAGCTTGTGGCCAGATAACAGCCCTCAGATCTATTGGGATTTTCTTTTCAGCCCTCATAGCCACAGGAAGATGGCCTTGAATGGATAGTGTATTAAGAGTATAGGTTTTAGAGTCTAAAGCTGTATACAGTCACTAACTGTATGTGTGACTTTGGGCAACTTATTTTAATTCTTTCAGTTTTATTTTCATTGTCTGTTCAATGGACTTAATAATGGTACTTAGCTCAGATGATTACTGTGAAGATTAAATGAGCAAACGCTGTGCATGTGGTGTGTCAGTTAACATGGCTTCAGTGGGAAAATATAAACAACAAGGTGACATATTATCTACTAACAAGTCAAGAAGTGAGGCTCCAGTTTTAATTAATTTATTGTCTCAATGCAATCATCATGGACCAGTGACCTTACTTCTGAGACTGATCTTTCTCATGATTGCATCACGACAGCAGCATCCTAGACATCACAACACTGTCACAAAAGAATATCTGTGCTTTTCTAAGTCTCCTGTTTGGGAGCAAGTAAACCTTTCCCAGGCGCCCCTTAGTAGATTCTATCTCATGTCTCCTTGGCCAAAGCAGGACCACATGTTTACCTCTAAACCAATGGACTATAAGATTAGCTTAGACTAAATAAAAGATGCTCTGCAGGCTAGGATACTCTCCCCCGAGTTACGTGGGGGAAGAATAAACGAAATCAAAATCTGCTGGCAAGAAGGAAGAAAGGGTGTCGGTGTCTGCCAAAAGTCCACAGTCAGTGAATGCTTGTTATAATTATTATTGGTTTTCATGTGCAACACAGTGTGCTGTTTACTATGATGCATATAGAATTATGAAATCTTAAAAGATACTTGTTAAATTAAAAGGTACTTGTAGGGTTATCAAGTCTGTTTCCTGTGTAGTATTTGTTCTCTCTCTAAAAAGGTCACCTAAGTGAGATATTTCTTAAAATAAAACAAACTTCTGTGATGGGAAATTCAATACCTCCCGAGGTAGAACATTCTATTGAAATTAATGTACTGCTTAAGAAATAGAATAGTACCAATAAGAAGTCTCTGTGGTCCATCCCTATATCCCAGAGGAAACCATTATCATGAGTTCATGTTAATAATTTCCTTGCTTTTCTTAACTGTATTACCATGTATATCTATATTTTTAAAACATTTAACAAAATGAAAAGTATTTCACTTAGTCTGTTTTAGATATGTTTTGTCCTCCATCTTTGTTGTTGTATAGCAGTGACTTATTCATTTTCTCTAATATACATTATTACATTTTAGGCACATGTTTATCTAGTAAACGGTTGATGGACATTTTATGTTCTTTACATATCTAAAAATTAGAAGAAAGTTTGAAAGAAAATTTGCTACAGTTTTAAAAGAAAATTTGCTACCAAAAGGAGCTTAAAAAACTTTTTAATGTCACCTGATGCACATGTTTAAGCGTCCCTTCAGGATATATATTTAGGTGTTAATATCTGGTATGTTTACCTTTACCAAATAATGCCAGTTGTTTTCCAAAGACCAAATGATACTCCCTCCACGGTGTATAAGAGTTTCTTTGGTTCCCCATCCTGATGACTACCGGTTTTCTCACTTTTCCATTTTTCTTTTTTTTCTTTTTTTTGCGGTACGCGGGCCTCTCACCACTGCGGCCTCTCCCGCCGTAAAGCACAGGCTCCGGACGCGCAGGCCCAGCGGCCACGGCCCACGGGCCCAGCTGCTCCGTGGCATGTGGGATCCTCCCGGACCGGGGCACAAACCCGTGTCCC
>NW_006796094.1:0-234 GCF_000442215.2 Lipotes vexillifer
CCCGCCACTGCCAGGGTCCCGTGATCCAGGGACAACTTCCCCGGGAGAACACACGGCGTGCCTCAGGCTGTTGCAATGTCATGCTGGCCTCTGCTTCCACAGGCTTGCCCCGCATTCCGTACCCCTCCCTCCCCCGAGCCTGAGTGAGCCAGATCCCCCTAATCAGCAGCTCCTTTAACCCCATCCTGTCTGAGAGAAGAACAGACGCCCTCAGGCGACCTACACACAGAGGCG
>NW_006796095.1:0-1715 GCF_000442215.2 Lipotes vexillifer
CAAGCACATGATGGTGAAGAATACAATGACTACTTTTACGGTTTGGCACCACTGCCTTAATTCACACTAAAGCACCAGCCATGCAAATGTCAACACAGTGAAAAGGGTAAATAACACCTAAGTATTATTACAAGAATAGCTTTGACTTCATGGATTTCATGGAAAGGATCTCGGGAATCCTCAGGGGCCTGCAGACAGTCCTTATTTATTTCCAAATGGCCTTTCTAAATTACAGGAAAAAAGGGAGGTAAAAAAAAAAAGACCCTTTGGATTTTGTTACCACTGATTTTCATCTTGAATTCGGCAATTAAAGGCAGAGTTGTAAAGTTGAGGGCACTGGCTTGAGCCAATTAAAGTACACATGGGCTTCTGCTTCTCAGTATATTTTTATCATCTTCTAAAACGACCTCAGCAACAGATTTGTAACTGTGTCAGCTCTCAGGAGCTTTTATGCTAGATCTGTATGCAAGTGAAATCAAACTCGTTTCACTCAAAACAAAAAACAAAAAAAACTTAGACACAGAGTTAATATAAAAGCAACTACACTTCCTGATGTTTCCAGTGGGACAAACTCATTCTTACACGTTCTGACTGTAATAGCTTTAAATAAAAAGCAGTAGGGCTTCCCTGGTGGCGCACTGGTTGAGAATCTGCCTGCCAAGGCAGGGGACAAGGGTTCGAGCCCTGGTCTGGGAAGATCCCACATGTCGCGGAGCAACTGGGCCCATGCGTCACAACTACTGAGCCTGCGCGTCTGGAGCCTGTGCTCCGCAGCGAGAGGCCGCAGTGAAGAGGGGCCCCCGCTTGCCACAACTAGAGAAAGCCCTCGCACAGAAACAAAGACCCAACACAGCCATAAATAAATAAATAAATAAATTTAAATCATGTGGGCTTCTAAGAAGATCTCTGCTTAAAAAAAAAAAAAAAAAAAAAAAGCCATAAAAGCCATAGAGTAAGAGTCTAAAATGAGCAAAGCAGAAGAGATTTACCCTTACCTAATATCTTTCCCCACAGTCATAGCAGCAATCACTTTCTTCACAGCCTCCTTCCTCTTTTCTTTCTTTTCATTGTTCAGTTCAGCCTTTAATTCAAAGATTTCTCCTAAAAGACAACAAACGGGTGAGGTCCCAGGATCAGAGAACTAGAGCAGAACACTGTACTATATAGCAAGTAACACAACAGATGACCAGTGGCAGAGCTGCAACTGAAATAAGATTATTTTAAAATTATAGGATAGGTACAGTTCAAATCCCTAGAATATTAACCAACCCATTGATAAGGATGCTACTTTGGGGTTATCACCAGAGAGGAAGGTGTAAGCCAGATCTCAGGAAGCACAGAAGTGGGAAAAAGGAAAGATATCTCATTATATCTTACTACAATGGGGAGAGAACGGCATCTGACGGATGATCTCCCATCAGAATTTCAAAGTCCTGGGGAAAAAATAAATGCAGACAGGAAATAGGTTCACAAATCAATGTTTTCAAACCAGAAGACACTCCCCATTCACCTACTCTCAACTCCACAAACAACTGAGGCTCAAGGGTCACTAAGTGAGCGAGTGACAGAGCTGGCCTTAGAACTGTTTCTCCCAACTCTTTAATCCAGTGTTTCTCAATGTTGGCTACACACTATTACCCGGGAAGTATCTGGAAATGCCAATGCTCAGGCTCCACTCTGGACCAAATAAATCAGGATGTCAAAGAGTAGAACTC
>NW_006796096.1:0-204 GCF_000442215.2 Lipotes vexillifer
ATACATTACAAGAATCATACACTGTGATCAAATGAAATTTGTCCCAGGGTTGCAAGGATTTTTAAATATCTGAAAACCAATCAATGTGTTACACCACATTAACAAATAGAAGAATAAAAACCATATGATTATCTCAATAGCTGCAGAAAAAGCTTTTGACAAAATTAGATATCCATTTATGATAAAAAACCTTCAAAAAGTGGG
>NW_006796097.1:0-16434 GCF_000442215.2 Lipotes vexillifer
AGTCCAATGTAAAAAAAAATTTAAAAAAAAAAAAAAAAAAGGGAAGAAAAAGTCACAGAAAATTTAAGCTGTTCAAGACCTTTGTCTGCCCTCCTCCTGCAACTGCATTCTCTGCTCCAGGCTTTCGGGGGAGGGGGGCAGAAATTTGGTTTCAGATATTTATGGACTATCACCAAGTAATATGAAAATCAGACACCTGGTAAATTGGGCTCATTGGCTAAACGCTCACGTGTGGACAGGAGAAAGCCCATCCTGTTTCGAAGGGATCAGAATCCAGCCAGCACTTTGGGTGTCCACACCTCCTCCTATCCCTGGCAGGCTTTGGACATGGAGAGTGCACTAAAGACATTGTCTCGGCCCAGAATCAACACTTAAAATATTATTTCAGATGTCTATTCCCAAACACTCATCTTCTCTTCAAGTTTATGTCAGCCTGCACGTCCATCAGTGGAGAAAGTGAGAAAAATAAACAAATAAATAGTAATAAAGGCAGCAACGTGGAACAAACAAGCATCTGGTCAGCGTTTCCTGTTTCGGAGCTTTGCAGTCATTCATTTTTCTGTCACTCTTTTTATATCCAGAAGCTGAGGGACTGCTAAGTTTTAGAGCTTATTTTCCATCTGTTGCTGCTTCTGTCTCATGTACAACAGCTTATCGGTAGATGCGTGAGATTCTACCCATTTCTCCTGATATTAGTAAAGGTGGGAGAGGAGTGAGGACAGAATGGCATCCCCACCGTGACTCCCTCCCACCTCCCATCAGGGGCACTAAGTGAAATACCCTATGTTAACAAGAAAGGGTATTTCTTTCTATTCAACTTGAACAATTGTATTCAACCACTGCCAAAAATTTATTTTTATTTTAAAAGCATTTAATAACCTGGAATTACCGGAAATAACCATGGTAACATGTTCTGAAGTAATATACGTTGTTTATATAACCATAGAAATGGTAGTAAAAATGGAAATTAACTATAACTTATCTCAGCATCTTACCTTGACAGTAATATAATGTGTATTTTTCACAAAACACAATTTTGGCTATAGTGGCAATCGAGAAGTTATCCAAAAATGAAAAAAAAAGCTTTCCAAAAAGCATCAGTTATTATTTAATTGTTAAGGTAATTTCTTACTAATAATTTTCTGGATATGATGACACATAAACATGAGTTAAAATGTAAAATTTAATACCAACTACACACACCAAAAAAATGGGAACAAATTTTAAATGAAGGAAAACCATATACTTCTGAAAGTTACTGGTACAAAGAGTGCGCTGATGAACCAAATTTGGAACAATTGCTTACATGAAATGAAATAGTTTCAGTTTTCTTCTTCTTTGAAAAATATTCAGTATTTCTGTTTCTTATATATATTTATAAATTTGCAATTATGCCATATTTGTATTGTGTGAGCCATCAAATCAAAGCTGTCTTATCAGATCTCTGGTCACTTAAATTAACTCTGAGTGAGGTAGGCTGGGGTCAGGCCCATGTACCCTCCTACCCAGCACTGCCAGTGGACACTGGTGGGTCATTTGATTTCTCTAAGTCCACTGAGTCCTGAATAATACTCTGGGCCTGTGAAATACCTGACTCTACCACGCTGTCAATTCCCAAATCACATCATAGAATTCACAGATATTCACCATTTATTTTGACTGTTTAGATTCTCTGATTATTCATTTTTAGAGAAGTTTTCAGCAATGTCCTAGCACAAATAAAGGCCCATAACCTTTGATTCAATACCATTAAAAATGAAATCCATTCTTTTAATGCTTTTAGATCATATTTAACAATTTTATTGAGGCATAATTCACATATCATAAAATTCACTCACTGAGTGTAGAATTCAGTGTTTTTTTGTTTTTTGGTGTATTAGCAGAGCTGTGCAACCATGACAAAATGTTAGTTCTAGTACATTTTTGTCCCCCCCACGAGTAAACCCTTACTCATTAGCAGTCACTCCCCATTCCCTTTTCTCCCCCGACAGGCTAGGCAACAACTAATCACTTTTCTGCTATCCCAGTGAGGAGGCAAATATAGAAAACATTTGCAATTGGAGAATTTAAATAAACGGCATATGGAAGCTCTTTAAACAATTTTTGCAAATTTTCTATAAGTTTTAAATTATTTCAGCACAACGAAAAGCCTTTTCTTCACCCTCCTTCTTTTCTTTTCTTCCTTTATCTGTTTAAAAATGATGCATTTCCAGGGACCTCTTATGCAATGGGGATTATTTTGAAAGTTATATATATATACATATAAAATATGATATAATAGGACATGTAGTTCTTAATTGATATTGTAGATCAAATAAGGCCACAATGTTTTGCACCACTCCCTTTAAGAAGTAGGGTCCATCACTGTCCATTAGATCTGGCCGGGCCTTGTGATTTACTCTGATGAACAGAATGTGGCAGAAGTTAAGTTTTGGAAGTTTCAGAGCCTAGGACTCAAGAGCCCTCGCAGCTTCTGTCTTCAATCTCTTAGAATGCTCGTGCTGCTACATGGAGAAGCCCGGGCTTCACTGCTGAATAATAGCAGAGAGAGAGAGAGAAAGAGAGATCCAGGCAACAGCCAGCTCCAACAGCAGGCATGTGAGGCTGTCATAGAACCGCAATCACAGCTGAGCTACCGGCTGATACAGCCCTGTAAGTGAGCCCAGCAAGGCCAGCAGAAAGCTCATTCTTGTTTGAGCCAATAGGTTTCAGGCTGGTTTCTCATTTAGCAGTAGGTAACAGTACACCATGGCTGTCTGCTTTCACATGTATATGTTGATTCCTCAGCTAGTCTTCTCCCTATTCATGCTTTTCTTGGACACTTTACATTTCTCTGTCCCTAAAACACAACCACTGATGGCCGTTTTCAAGCCCTCTTCCTGACCTCTCTAAGGAAGGAAGTGTGTCTTAGATGGCTTGTGTGACAAAATCTCTAGGGAAAAGCAATCCTATCTTTAATAAGATTTGAAAGTTTAGAAGAGGGAAGGCAGTGTGTCAGTGTGTCAGCAGGGCCGAGAGGTCTGTGCCTAAGGATCACTGGTTTCTCATATTTTATCTGCTCCTTAGGGACAAGTTATTCCTGCAGATTTAGCCCTAAAATTCATTGACCCTTAACACCAAAACAGGTCCTGGCTTGCTGTAAGCTGTAAATAGATATTTGTTAAATGAATCAATAAGTGACCCCACGGTACTAGCTAAATCTTTGGATGGGTGATGCCCTTAAAATCTGAAGTCTGATTCTGTGTCTCACGAAGACTCTGGATTTTGAGAACTGACCCCTTTTGGCTACTTTTCCTATATTTATATTATACTGCACATACATATGCATATATATATATTCAAATATTTAAAAGCTTTTGAGATTCAGGAATTTCACTGTATCTTTACCACTCCTTGGTTCAGTTCTTTACCAAAGCATAATGCATCTAATTGGGATATTAGACTGCCAACATGCCTAATTTCCCAATACTGTGACAAACCTATAAATGCAGAGACAATATAATACTTTAAACTTTCATCTCAACATGGTTGAAAACTTTATCTACCACAAAAATAAAAACAAATGCAATGAAAATCTGGAGTTGGTGGTGCACTCTGTTTATGGATTATCTATGAAGGTAGTAGATAGAGACTATTATGAAAATAATTGGGTCAGGGGAACTGGTTTCTCAGTCAGCTGTTCTTTCCTGTTATTTTAGTATCTGTATGCATAGCACTTCTGCCTGCTAGTTGACTATGACAAATCCATGCTCAAAAATGAACTGAATTGTTTGTTGCCTTATTTTATGAATCAATAATTTAAATCTTGTATTTTCCTTTTTCTGCTTATCAGACTAAATATTATACAGTTTTTTTTTCAGTTGATTTAGGGTAAAAAATAAACAGAAAATAAATCCTTGTAATTGGCTCTTTCTAGTGGTTCCCCTGCTGCCCCACAGCAGTGGGCTGGGCTTACCAGCTGCCACAAGGAAGCCTCAGACCACCCATGGGGATCAGGAAGCCCTCTGAGACTCTGTTATTTTTCAGGATAAATTCTATACAAAGATAGAGACAAAGAGAAGACTTACACTGCATGCATTTAATGCTCTTTATTTCCTTCACAGTCATAAACAAGAGCAAGAAACAGGTCCTACTAAAAGTAGAGAAGACAGATATTAAACAAAATTAGGCACAGGGCCAGTAGCCATGCTAAAAACAAAAGACTTTCTGTTTCTGGGCATAATTCAGAAATCATTATTATAAGATTACGAAGGTAACACAGTCCAAAAGCCTATTAAGTATGTTAGTGTTTTTTCCTCTAATTTCCATACTCACCTTGGTTTCAGGGAAATAAGGTGACCTCGATATATACTTATTTATTGAATACATACAGACAGTTCAGAAACTTATTAAAATAATAGGTATTTAAGAGAGAATACTGAATAACAATGATAGCCCCTCAAATAATTGGCTAATCAATCATATTTGTGTTATGCCTTTAACTGAAAAATTTTAGATAACTTCCAAAGACCTCAAACTCAGGTCTTAGGCCCCAGGATTTTTCTTTTTTTGTCTTAGATAAAGCCTGCTGCATAATAGCTGATATTTACATGATGCGTCTGCATTGCTTGTGAATTGTTTTCCTCACTACTTCAGTGAGTGCTTATTCTTCATCAATAACTATGTCCAGTGCCACCAACTGAAATAAAACACTCAACAGTAGTTTCAACAGCAGAATAAAGGGGTATCTTAGTCTGCTCAGGCTGTCAAAACAAAATACCATATACTGGGTGGTTTAGACAACAGAAATTTATTTCTCACAGTTCTGGAGGTTGGAAGTCCAAGATCAAGATATCGGTTGAGTTCCTATCTGGTAAGGCCTTTCTCCTCAGCTTGCAGAAAGCTGTCTTCTCACCAAGTTCTCACATGGCCTGTCCTCTGTGCATAAGCACAAGGATAGGGAGAAGAGACAGGGTGAGAGAGAAGCGGGGGAGAGAGTGCACTTTGGTGTCACTGCTTATAAGGACCCCAATCCCTTTGGATCAGGACCCCATCCTTATGACCTCATGAAACTTTAATTACTTCCTTAAAGACCCCATCTCCAAATACAACACATGGAGGTTAAGGTTTTAACATGAGAATTTTGAAGGGGCACACAGGGGCATACAACCTGTAACAAGGGGAGAGAGGAAAGAACTGATGAGCTTGAAGATAGAATATTAGAAATTATCCAGTCTGAGCAACTGAGAGAAAATAGCTAAAAAAGGAACACCATATCGAGGACCCATAGGACTATAACAAAACATACATACATGTCATCAAAGTTACAGAAATAGAAGAGAAAGTGGGAGGGGCTGAAAAATACTTTAAAAAATAATGGCAGAAAACTTCTCAAATGTAGTGAAAAACATACAGCAGATTCAGATTCAGATTCAAGAAGCTAAGTGAAACCCAAACAGAACAAGCCCAAAGAAATCCACACTGATGTTTATTATAGTCAAATATCTGAAACTAAAGACAAACATCTTGAAATCAGTGAGTGAGAAATAACACTTTATCTACAGGGGAAACAAATCAAATGACAGTGGACTCCTCACCAGAAACAATAAAGACCAAAAGAAAGCAGCATAATATTTTTCAAATGCTGAGAGAAAAGAACTATTAATCCAGAACTCTACACTTAGTAAAAATGTCCTTAAGGAATGAAGGGGAAATGAAGACATTGTCAGATGAAAGAACATAAAGAGAAATTTTTTTTTTTGTCAGAAGACCTGACATAAAAGGATAGCTAAAAGAAATTCCTAAATCTAAGTAAATGATTTAAAAAATACTTAGAACATCAGGAAGGAAAAAAGAACACATTAAACCCAAAATATGGGGATATATGTTATATAATGATGAAAGAGTCAGTCAACCAAGAATATATAGTAATCCTAAACATGTATGCACGAGACAACAGAGCTGCAAAATATGTAAAGCAAAAATTGATTGTACTGCAAAAAAAAAAAAAAAGACAAAACCACAAACACCCACTCATGATAAAAGTCCTTAGAAAAATAAGAAAAGAGGAAAATTCTTCAACTTAATAAAGATATTTGCAAAACCGATATGGTTGATATTATACTTAATTATAAAACCTTGAATTCTTTTCTCTTAAGAGCTGGAAGAAGACACAGATGCCTGCTAGTACTACTAGCATTCAAAATACTACCATTTTAGCCAGAAGTTCTAGCCAGTGCAAAACAGTAAGAAAAATAAGTAAAAGGCATAGCAGATCTTAAAGGAAGAAATAAAACTTCCTATTTTCAGATTACATGATTATCTTTGTTGAATAAACCCAATAAGTCTACAAAAATATTACTAGAACTAATACAGACTTTAGCACGGTTGTGGGACACAATATAAGCATTCAAAATTCAGTTGTATTTTTATATACTAGCAACAAGCATGTAGACTTAAATTTAAAATATAATACCATTGATGATCATTTATAAAATGAAATAATTAAGTGTAAATCTAATGAATGTATAGGACTTGTAGGCTAAATACTATACAACACTAATTAAATAAATCAAATATCTAAATAACTGGAGGGACACATTGTGCTCATTGGTTGGAAAACTCACATAATGAAGGTGACAATTTTCCTGAAATTGAAATATAGGTTTAACACATTTCTTTCAAAATACTAGCAAAATATTGTGTAGTTATAGACAAGATTATTCTAAAATTTATATAGAAAGTTGAAAAAACTAGAATATCTGTGGGACAATGTTAAAACAATGCTGAGAGGGAAATTTATGATATTAAATGCATATATTAGGAAAGAAGAAAAGTCTTAAATCAATCATCTAAACTAAAACTATTAAAAAGAAGAATAAAGAGGAGGAATTACTCTACCTAATTTCAAGACTTATTATAGAGCCTCTATAATCAAGCTGTGTGGTGTTGATGAAGGAATAGATACATAGACCAATGGAACAGAATAAAGAGTTTGGAAACAGAGCCACATAAATATGCCCTGCTGACTTTTTATAAAGATACAAACATATTTCAATGTATGAAATATAGACTTCCAATAAATTATGTTGGATATCTATGGGTAAAACAACAAACAAAATAAATAAATAAAACCTCAACCAAAATCTCACACCTCATATAAAATATTAGTTCAAAAATAGATTCTGAGCTTCAGTGTAACAATATAATTAGAAATTAGACAAAAGACACAACCAGACATTTTACCTGGGAGGATATACAGAAGGCAAATAAGCACATAAAAATTGTTCAATATCATTAGCCATTAATGGAGTGCAAATTGGAACCATAATGAGATGTTGCTCCACACCTATAAGAATGACTACAATAAAAAATAATGACAACACCAAATATTGGCATGGGTGTGAGGAAGTGGATTACTCAGATATTGGTGGTGGGAATGTAAATGATACAGTCACTGTGTGAACATCTGTTTATAATACTGCCTCACAATAACACTTCTGGGCATTAATCCTAAAAACACATTCACACAAAGCCTGTGCATGAATGATATAGCAACTTTATTCATAGTAGCCCCAAACTGGAAACAACTGAAATGTCCTTCAATAGGTGAACCGTTAAATGAACTATAATACAGCCATATCATGGAATACTACTCAGCAATAAAAAGAAAAAATAAAACTATTGATATACACAACAACATGGGTGAATCTCCTTGCTGAGTGAAAAGGCAAATCCCCAAGTCCGTATACATTATGATTCTGTTTATATAACATTCCTTAAATGACAGAAGTATACAAAGAATATTCATGGCTGCCAAGGGTTAAAGAGGAGATGGAAGGGTGGGAAAACGGTGGACATAGCTACAAAAGGGCAACACGAAGCCTCCCTGAGGTGATGGAAATGTTCTGTGTCTTGACTTTATCAGTGTCAGTTTTCTGGTTGTGATATTGACCAGCTACCTCATGCTCAACAGGAGGGAGTCCTGCTGCCATGTCCACTCACTGGCTCTTGTTCTTAAAGACCCTTTGCTGGAAACCTCAGTTTCTTCCCATGTGGACTCTTCTCTGGCAGCCCACAAAGTAGATGTTTCCTCCTAGAGCAAGTGAGAGAAAGAGTGAGAAAGTTTACCAGAGATGGAAGCCACAGTCTCCTTGGAATCTAATCTTGAAGGGACTCCCATCACTTTCACCAATTTCTATTTGTTAGAAAAGAGTCATGAGGTCCATTCTACACTAAAGAAGGAGGAAATTACATAAGAGCATGAGTGCCAGTAGGCAGGTATCATCCGGAGCTATTTTTAGTGGCTGCCTTTCACAGTCAGCTCCAGGGGACTAATACTTCATCTTGTGTGCTACTGAGTTCCCCGTCCCTAAATGGAGGCAAGCACGAGGGAGCCACTGAAGTATTCCTGGGATGGGTGAACAGGCAAATGAATAGTTTGATAACCTGGAAAATTTACAGTATAATTATGTGTACTAAACCAACGACCTTGACATTATGATTCAATGCCACCTCTATGAATAATCAGTAACTTGGGGCAATTAGTGGTACAAGTTTCTTCAGCAGACTTTACTTTTCAGAAACCAAGCGTTTCACTCCAGCTGAATTAATGAGTAGATGTGCTGAATTCTGTTCATTTCACTTTTTAAGTAATGAAATTAAAATTTTTTCCCATTAAATCATTACATGGAGGCTCATGCTTTTATGAGGAGAGAAACAACAGGAAAATTCCTTTCATAGTCTTGGAATGGGAGATTTAACTTTGATAATTCCTCCAGCATTTTATAAACTGCTTGTATTTATGTAGTAATGAAAAGATATAAATCCACACATATTTCACTATGGGAGAAATAAATGAAGCCCAGTCCTGGGAGGCTTGTCTTTAATCACGAAATGTGCAACATTTGGCTGTAGTGAATTAGCCATTTGTCTCACTAATGTAAATCCTCAAGAGCACTGAAGACCCAGCAGAAAAATCCACAGTGTATATGCCCTCCAGGGTCCTGGGAATGAGTTACGTGTAGACACAAAAAGATCCCAGTGTGTCGATGCCAGATCATATTTATGTCAGCAAAGTCCTAACTTACATGATTCTCTTTATCCCCAAAAGCTCCACAAATAAATCCATCAGAAACACTGCACATTTCAGCCATGGGACACCAAATAAGAGACAATAAGCTTTCATTGTCTTGTGATTTACCTTCAGGTTCTGTTACAGGCATTGTCGATGGAGACATTTGTTCTGGTTTCAGAGACCCGTGTGGTTCTTAGCCTGTTTTCTGCATATGTGTCTAGTTTCCTCACATTGAGTTTTATTGTCTAAGGTGGCAAGAGAAAAAAAAGTCAATATCAGAAAATTCAGAAATGCAAACAATTAAACATCCCTTGGGGATTATTTCTATCATAAATGTGGCCATTTTGATTAACTTGGTCCATCTGTTACTACTGCAAACAATTCATCAAAGCAGGCCAGTCCTACATAAATGCCATCAGTAGTTGAGACAGCAGCAGCAATAATCTTTGCAGCTGTGCATTACTCATGCTAGTTTACTATTCTAATCTTGTAGGTTTTTAAAAAATCACATCCTCAACAGATAGGGTAATATTTTCAGATCAATTTAACCAGATTTACTCTCTGATCCCATCACTCAGCCAATAAAGATAGGGGATGGTTACCATCTGTATTAAATCTCGCTTTACCTTTAATCTTGTTTCTCAAAAGGAATTTTATATTTTTCATCTATTTTTCTTACATTTCAAAATGATGCCATTATTTAAAATATCATTCCACTTAAAAAATAGTAAGAGTAGAGTTCTGTTTAAGGGAAGTCACTTAAGAATTTTAAGTACAATTACACAGAAATGAGAATGTGGATTCACTTTCTTTGCTAATTTTGATATTATAGAAATGAAAACATGATCTTTAGGGCTTCACCTCAGAAGAAACGCTGAAATTCTAATACATTAAATATTTATATTAAAAATAAAAACCAGAGATAAATATAAAACAATAGGAGATCATATATCTGATCTTGAAATCAAAGTCACTTTCCAAACCTGAATCAACAGGAAATACAAGAAAAGAAAGTAAACAGTAAATATGAATTTGAATTTAAAGATGTTAAAATAATCACAGACCTAATTTTAAAAGTGCAAATAAGAAAAATAATTACAACAAATATAACCGAGTAGGGTTACATTTACAATACTAAATATTTACAATAATAAAGTATTGTAGAAAGAGTCCGTATAAGTGATAAGAAAAATACTAAAATTTAGTAGAAAGAGGATCACAACAGGACTATTAGAGAAGAGGAATTACAGATGATGAATAAAGTGTTTTACATTGTTTAGCTTAATAATTAAAGTAAAATTAAAACAAAAGTATAACTTTCTTGCTTGAGAGAGCAGTAAAATATTTTTAATGGTAATACCCAATTTCAGAAAGTTTGGAATAAAATGAGCCCTCTCATATACTTTTTGAAAAATCAGACATTTGGGTCATGTTCTCTCTTTTTCTTTCTTAAAATGTTTATTACCTCTTAGGAAGAAATCTAAGTAAAACTTGATGGAGGCAAAGATTTTGATTAAGGAAGTTCATCCAAAAGTATATAAATACTAAGAATTTAGAAACAAAATAGAATACCCACAGACAGTCAAACTGCCAAATTATCAAATGTTCACTTCATAGCAAGATGATCAAATTATGAAATATTATTAACACCTTAACTCATATTTTCAAAGATAATTTAGACACATATGAAACTGATACATGAAAAAGAACATGATACTCATATCCATATACAAATGTGTAAAAACTGTATAAAACTAAATTATGTATACATATAAATAATAAAATAGTATTTATATTATATAACAATGTAAATATATATGTTAGCATAATTATATATAATATATATTTATTAATAAATTATTTTATATATATAAGTAATATATAATGGAAGGAAATGAGCTGAATGTTAACTGTGATTAATAAATTTGATAATACTTTTCCATCTTATTTGGTTATCTATCTTCAGTTGTTCTACAATTACATAATAGTTTTGTGTAAAAAATTAAAGAAAAAGGTGTAAATTTAAAGAAAAACAAGTTTGCTTTACAAAGACACTGTTTTCCTATATTTCCTTTAATTTCCTATTTTATATGTGCTTATGTGATGCCCTCTGACAACTGGGCAGGCACATCTCTAGCAATCAGGTCCAGGCGTCTGAGCCTAGAGCCTTGTATGATCACTTGATAAGACAAAAGAAACTAGGGAAAGGCTCTTTGCAAATGGTACTGGGTATGACTGGTCTCAGCTCTTCCTTAAATGTCATGCTTTTTTTATGACATTTTGCACTCAGATACAACTCACAAACATACCTGGAGTACACCAATATTTTTTCAGCTTGTAAGCCACTCTCAATATTCTTTGCCGCTGTCTGTCCACATTCCCTGTGAGATGACACATCAGGATCAGAGGGGGCTTTGTCTGCAGTGCACTTCACTGAATTCACCCTGGAATTGATCTGCACTCGGAAGGTTTGAATAATAACAAAAGCAGTGATGATTTTTCTGAATAAGTTCCAGTCGCCCAAGAAGTGCTGCACATTGCATTTAATTGGTCCCTGGCATATATTGCTTAGGGACAGAGAGTATTGTTTAAAAAGGTATCCATAAATCCTGTTGTGAGCTATTTATAATAGAATTTTGTTCTTCGTATTAAATATAAAATGTCCATCCCTTTAGTGAATGGCAGTGAGCAAAGGCACTCGGAACTTTCAGCAGTAGAAAATACGGTTGGTTGCTTAAAGAAGTTGGAATTCTAGGAAGATAGACAAGTCAGAAGTACACCTCAATTTAAAGCTCCTTTCTCCTGCCTAGGTATCCATATCTTGACAATACAAAGGAAACAAACTGACACACTGGGCTGGAGTTATCCACAAGAGATGGTCAGGCTGCTGGGCCATTGGTGGCTGACCTACCCCTGTGACAGCCGGCTCCCGTGGTGTCCTGTCAATCTCTTTGTGTGTTTGAGAATGTTCCCAGTTGGGGTCGGGGAAGTGACACTCAACCAGCACCGACGGCACAAATGCACAGGCTCAGCTGCCCACAGAGAGATAAAGAAACATTGGAATATATTCTCTGCCTTTGGGAGTTTATTATCTTATTGGAAGAACCTCAAAATTAAAAAGATTTTGTAACTTTTACTTTATTTTCATTTCTAACTTGCTCTTACAAAGCAGGACATTGTGTGATGCTGGATTATTTACTGTTGCTCCTGGAAAGGAGTAACTATTAGTCGTTTTCTTATCTCATGACAGATTTCTTACTCTTATGAAGTTGCTAATATAAATATTTTGAGATTAAGCAGTTGACATTTAATTACACAATTACATACTGCTTGTACAACTAATTACATGAGATTAAGATGAGGCCAGGCTCAGACACCCAGATGACTTGTCACAGACTAAGAACCAGGAGGCAGGGCGGCAACCACGGTCTCAGGATGAGGACAGCAGTGGCAGGAGAGCAGTGGGCGAGAGAGATGCCCAGGCCACTCAGGAGTCTGCAGGGTGTGGCCACTGTTCTCCTCGATGGCTCATGTGGCGGGATTTTGGCTGCCTGGTCCTGCTTATTACACAATCCAGGTCTTAAGTCTTTTTTAGTATTCTGTAAGCCAGTCAATACCTTAAAAAATTATTTTCCACTTAAATTCTTGAGAGTCAGGTTCCACTTCTTAAAAAAAAATAAAGGTGAATATGATGTTAGGGGTAGAGACTTAGAGACATGGTTCAAGACACAAGCTAACAAACGTGAGGAATGGTGAGTCCACTCAAGCATTGGAAATCCCTGTTCCTATTGGCTGGGGGAAGGCAAGCTCTTAAACGTTTATGCTAAATGACAGCATTATAATGACCTGATGTCATGTTTCTGGGACAGAGCACAGTGAACCTGCCCCATTAAAGAGGCAGAAATAGCAGGGCCGGGGCAGTGATGAAGTGACTCTTGGGAACTTAACTCTAATTCGAGCACATTTTGCAAGAGCTTGAATATTCTCTTTAGTCCATTTCAACTTCAAAATAATAGGGTTCTAAAATTATAATTATATAAGTATAGCATGAGGCCTAAATCAGAAATTTTAGCACGAACACTTCACCGATAGCCTCAGTATGGTAACATTGATCTCTTTCTTCTCTCAGCAGTGGTAGCAGGTTGTTTTCAACCCTCACAAGGTAACCTTCCTAGTTATGTTGTAGATCCTTTAACAGTAAAAATGGTATCCTATTTTGGTCATAGTTCCTTCAGGGTGTATATTTGTTTCCAAGGGCTGCTGAAACAACATGCCACAATCTGGATGGTTTAAAACAACAGAAATGTATTCCAGCACAGTTCTGGAGGCCAGGAGGCCCAGCTCAAGTTGTCGGCAGGGCCAGGCTCCCTCTAAGGCTCTGAGTGGAATGCTCTCTTGCCTCTTTCTAGCCACTGGTGGTGGCTATGGTCCCTGGTGTTTGCTTGGTGCTGTATCACTCTAATCTCTGCCACTGTGGTCACGTGACTCTCTACCCGTGTGTCTTTTTGTGTCTCCTCTCTTCTTGTAAGAACACCCATCCATCATATTGTATCAGGGCCCATCCACCCCCAGCATGATCTCATCCTAACTCAGCTACATCTTCAAAGACCCTTTCTTCCCATAAGGTCACCTTCCCTGGTACTAGGGATTAGGGCTTTAGCATATCTTTTGGGGGAAACAATTTAACCTATAAAAGTGCCTAACCCAGTGAAGATTCATATACTGTTTTGCGTGCATATTAATTACGTTTCTTGTCTCCTAATACCCCTCTGCTCGCAAATAAATCAGCATCGTGGGATTTCTTCCCTCTCCTACCTTCTTCAGTTGTGTGCTTCCAACTCTCTGCATATTTAACTTGGGAATTCAAATACTTTTCCCACCTGAAATAATCCCTTCTTCTTCATACTCACGAAAAAGCTAAAGATGTTTTCGCAACTAGTTGCATCTCCCTGTCCCCTCCACCACCAGGAAGAAACACTGCATCTCTACTCTTGGCATCATTTCTCGATTCAGACCTCCTCCTGCATGGTCTAGAAATAGAACCACACAAACAAGGGACCTACATATTGTGTCTTATGTCTCCTGGACCAGTTGGTTCATTTCTTTCTCTCCTCTTCTAGCTCCTCTAAATCCATCACCTTCCCTCACCAGGCTAGAGAGAAAACTTCTGGAGAGGAGTTAAAATGAACACAGTGATGGGAAGAGAAAAAAATGATGCTCTAACTCTGCCAAGGAATCGCTGTTCCTGTAATGAATCCCCCTCTTAGTCAAGTGCTGATGTGAAGCTCCCGGAGGCAGGAATTCACAGCAGCCCAGCTCACAGATCTGCCCCTCAGGCTGCAGACAGAGACGTGTTTGATTTGTGTGTTTGCTGAAGCTGAATAACAGGCAGGATCTTTTCTTTATCCTCTGAATAGACACCAAGGAATCCACTAACTTGGGGAAGGAGAAAATTCCACCCTGTTAACAAGTTTTGTTTTCCCTCACACCCCTCCTCTTTCTTCAGCCTCCGAGGTGAGGTGCTATTTGGAAGGGTAAATAAATCATCATCTGGAAAGCTTTCCAAAAAAAGAAAGAAGGAAAAGATAATAAGCCATAATAGGCTAGCCACATTAACAAGCAAACTGCCTTTCCTCTCCTTAACCATACAGTGTCTGTGGTGAGGTGAGACTAAGCAGTATTTTCTAGTTTCTCATAGAGGATTAGGTCTCTAGTCTGTGCGTTTTCTTGCGTCTCTGATTTCCCGTGTGTTCCCACCACTGGCTGTGTGTGTAGCTAAAGATCTAATTCATTTGCTGCACTAACAGGGAGTCAATGTGAGTGATGGGAGGGTCTCCCCAGGTGCCATGCATTTCTGCCTCTTAGATTATTTGCTCAAAGTAAAAACGGCGTGGTCATCTCCACTCCCCATGCTCAAGAGTAGCTAGTGACACATTTCATGGCTCAACTCCAGTCCTAAATGTGCTAATAAATAACTGTACAAGTAACTAAAAGTCTTTGGAAAAGTTTCAGAACAGAGTCTCTGTGAACTACTGCTGTAAGTCTTGTGACATTCCTATCACTCAGTGTTTACTCTGTGCCAGACACAGTACAAACAATTGACAGCTGCTACCCGCTTTGATCTTCAGCAAATGTCCATAAAAGTAGGACTGGAGAACGAATTATGAATTAGAAAGATTAATCAATTTGCTCAAAAACACAGAGCTAAGACATGGGAAACTTGAGATTCAAAATTTGGCCTCAGACTCAAATATCCTGAAAAGAATGCCTTTGAGATATAGCAATAATTTGGACTTGGGTAGGTCATTCCATAATCTGTAGTGCTGGAGGTAATGGGGAGGCTGAGAATAGGAAAATACACTTATATTTGAGTGACAGTTTCATTTATCAGTTACAAATGGATTTTCAATGGGCTTTTGATAATTGACATCCCTTAGAGCAAAAAGCGGAAGTAGAAAAAAATTGTCCATTACTGAAATGGGTATTTTTTACTAGATGCAGGTGGAGAGTTTGGGATGACCTGAAGATCACTTATTTTGTGTGTATTTGAAAATAAAATGGCATCTTTGTCTAGAGCTGAGAGTGTGGGAATCATAGCATGTTGCCCGAAGAGTTGTTCTAAAGCTTTAGGGCTGGAACGAGATAGGATGACAACTGAAACATGGTCTGTGAGCTTGGAAAGTAGTTATGGGATACGAAACCTGTACTTTGAAAGCTTGACTGGTTTTATATTTCCTGTCTTTTCTTTGCTGTTTCCCCTTTATTCTCTCTCTCGGAGTTAGTTAAAAATCTTTTGGAAAATTCTACCTGTCTCAAATATTCTAAAGGGAACTGTTAAGAGGGTGTCTGGCTATATTTAGGAAGGAGTTTTTGTTTTTTTAAACAACTGTAGTACTGGTATTTTTGTTTGTTTGTTTGCTTTGTAAAATAACACGTATTTCCATACTAAAATGTAATTAATACATGTTTATGCAGGCAAAAACAAATAAGATAAAAGTAATATATATAATCCTTCCATTTCTGAAGAGCCTTTGTGAATATTGTGATATATATTCTTCCAGGATCGCATGCATATAAGTCTGAGTGTACATGTTTATGTAGATAGAATGGTAGCCTGATAACAGATTGAATCATACTGCACAAATTTTTGTGACCACTTTTTCATAAATATATTTCAGAAAATTAATTTCAATAGCCACAGAGAGGTTAATCCTGTGAATATAATCTATTTTATTTACCTGCTTCATCACCTTTTCCAATCTAACTTTAAAAGTAACACTGGGGCTTCCCTGGTGGTGCGGTGGTTGGGAGTCCGTCTGCCGATGCAGGGGACACGGGTTCGTGTCCCGGTCCGGGAGGATCCCACGTGCCGCGGGGCG
>NW_006796098.1:0-1063 GCF_000442215.2 Lipotes vexillifer
TAGTGTTAGGGTTAGGGTTAGGGAACGGGGACGCTTTAGGGTAAAGGTTAGGATACAACAACGGTTGAGGTTTAGTGTATGTGTAAGGGCATGGGTTAGTGTTAGCGTACAGGATAGGCTTGGCTCACGGGTTAGGGTAAGGCTTCAGGTAAGTGTTAGTGTTAGTGTTAGGATTAGGGTTAGGGTTATGGTTAGGGTTATGGTTAGAGAATGGGGACGGTTTAGGGTACAGGTTAGGGTACGACAACGGTTGAGGTTTAGCGTACGTTTTAGGCCCCTCGTTAGTGTTAGCGTACGGGATAGCATTAGGGCACGGGTTAGGGTAAGGCTTCGCGTAAGGGTCAGGGTTAGGGTTAGGGTTAGGGTTAGGGTTAGGTAACGGGGACATTTTACGTTACAAGTTAGTGTAAGCTAAGGGTTGAGGGTTAGCGTACGTGTTAGGGCACGGTTTCATTTTAGCGTCCGGGTTAGGATAAGGGCACGGGTTAGGGTAAAGTTTCGATAACGGGTTAGGGTTATGTGTAGGGTTAGGGTCAGTGTTAGGGAACAGGGACGGTTTAGGGAAAAGTATAGGGTGCGACAACGGTTGAGGGTTAGCATACGAGTAAGGGCACGGGTTAGTGTTAGCGTACGGGATAGCATTAGGGCACGGGTTAGGGTAAGGCTTCGGGTAAGGGTTAGGGTTAGGGAACGGGGATGGTTTAGGGTACAGGTTAGGGTACGAGTATGGTTGAGGGTTAGCATACATGTTAGGGCAGGGTTTAATGTTAGCGTACGGTTAGGATTAGGGTACGTGTTAGGTTATGGCCTCGGATAAGGATTAGGGTTAGGGTTAGCGTTAAGGTTAGGGTTAGGGAACGGGGATGGTTTAGGGTTAGGGTTAGGGCACGACAAGGTTTGAGGGTTAGCGTACGTGTTAGGGCACGTGTTAGTGTTAGCATACGGGGTAGCATTAGGGCACGATTTAGGTTAAGGTTTCGGGTAAGGGTTAGGGTCAATATTAGGATTAGGGTTAGGGAACGGGGACGTTTTAGTGTACAGGTTAGTGTACGACAACGTTTGA
>NW_006796099.1:0-202 GCF_000442215.2 Lipotes vexillifer
AATAATCCTGTAGACATTGGAGTGTAGCCCTGACACAACACCCATACAGCAGACCATTTCCCTTCAATCCTTTGTCCTTCCAGTCATTAGAAACTTTTGACATACATATTCATTAAGAATCAAAGATATGGGAGCAACTGGACCACCCAGTGTGAGGTTTACACTGACACTGCCATTGTCTTGGAGAGCCATATGCATCCAT
>NW_006796101.1:0-300 GCF_000442215.2 Lipotes vexillifer
CAGAACCTCGGGGGCAACCTCATTCCGCCCCCCACGTAAGAGACACACAGACCTGCCATTAGGAGAGGAAGCCTTCAGAATCCAGAAGGGGCCCTCGCTCCCACACAAGATTCCTAGACGGAACTGAGAACGGGTGCATGAGACCATAAGAGGGGGCAAGACAGGCGTACCAGCGAGCTGTACACAGTGTCCTACGACGCATCACCCTTCAAGCTCACGTTCATTTCATGGAGAGACCCCGAGGCCTTGATGCGCTTCCCTGTGGTAAGTGAACTTTGCTTGCGTCCCTTGGTGGGCACA
>NW_006796103.1:0-29295 GCF_000442215.2 Lipotes vexillifer
CACATCCGGAGCCTGTGCTCCGCAATGGGAGAGGCCACAGCAGTGAGAGGCCCGTGTACCACACAAAACAAACAGCAACAACAACAAAAAAATTTAAGTACATATGTAGAGTTAGGAAGCTATTGTACATTTATGATTTAATAAAATAAATGAAAAAGTGCCTCTTGAATTCCAGCCAAAATAGAATTAGCCCCCTTCCTCCCAGGTTCTTCCTCTTACCACTAAAAAACTCTGGACATAACACAACAAAAAAGCATAGGCAGAATCTGAATGTGGAAGGAAGAAGGAAGACTGTCAATGGGCCATGGGATTTGAGGATCCATACAGTAGTGGATTCTCTATGTTTCTGCTGCCTCTTGTATATACTGGACAGGGTGCTGAAGAAGCCTCCAACCAGGAACAGCCCAACAGGCATGGATAAAAAAAACCCTCCAAGAGCAAGAAAATTTTGTTCTCCCTAGCCAAAGGACCAGGAAAATATTTAGTTACCATCAGACAACCTTTTCCACAATACCCACCCTACTCTACCCAAACACTGGTGAAAAAAACCTCATCCTGCTCCATAGTTTCATAGAGCCAAGCAGAGAGCTGATCTTCCACCTTATCATCTCCCACTGTGCAAGTAGCCTCCAAGTCCAAATGATGTCAGTAGGCTGATGGAGAGTTGATCTTCCAACCTCCACTAGGTGGAAACACTCAATGCTCCAATTCCCCCCACTTTCTTATGCTTACCCCTAGAGTAGTGTCAGTGGAGTCCTACAGCAATTTGAACCTCCTCCCCACCTGGCAGTAACAAAACTTAATGAGAAGATGCAATATGAGGCTAGTCACACTACACTAATACTACCACCACCACCAACCCTCCACCCAATCAGCAAGGCCCACACCCATATCCAGCATCCAGATTGAACAACGCAATACAATTCTGACCCAGTGAGCATTACACTCTACTCCACCCCCACCTGGTGTCAGCAGAGCCCAAGAGGGAGCTAAACCTCCACCCCCACCTGCCAGCAATGAGATTGAACAGGCAGAATGAAGCACAGCTAGTAAGCAATTCACTCACCCTAACCTCCCATGAAGAGGACCCCTTGGGAACTGAAGCCATCACCCTAGGTGACATTATTAAGGCAGAACAAAGTGGTGCTGCGGAGGGTGGTCATCACTCTGCTTCACTCCTCTCCTGGTACCAGGAGGCCAAGTGGGAAGGTGAGTTTCCCTTACCCTGGGATTAATGAGGTAAAGTAAGGTGGTAGGTGGTGGGACTAACTAGCACTTTTCTTAACCCCCTTTCTCCAGGTGTCAGTGGTGCCAGCCAAGAGCTGAGCTAACACTTTCACTCAGAGGCAATAAGTAGATATGAGTTGGTAACCCCCTTTGGCTAGAAAGATGTCAGCAGGGAAAAGGGGGAGCTGAACTTTTACCTATCCATTGCAGTGGCACAATGTAAGTGCTCCATTTTTGCCAGGGTAGTGTTTCTGGGGTCCAGTGGGAAGCTGAACAGCTACACTCAGCTGGTCCTCATTCTAAACCCCAACTTCTAAAAGAAAAAGAAGGTAATATCCAGAGTCTCTAATCTAATATCAATTACCCAAAATGGCAAGATAACCAAACCCCAGCATGAATCAGATAATGGAATTTATGACAAGAATTTTAAAGCAGAGATTATAAAAATGCTTTAACAAGTACAAAGTCTTTTGAAAAAAAGGAAAAAATAGAAAATCTAAGTTATGAGATAATTTATTTTTAAAAAGCAAATGAAAATTATATAACTGAAAAATATAATAACCAATACATGCACACACACACACACACAAGAAAATGTTTGACTGAATGAGCGTGCTAGAGTCTTCATCTGCACCATCAGCTCTCCTGGGTCTTAATCCTGCTGGCTCCCACTGCAGATTTTGGACTTTCCAGCTTCCGTAATTGCATGAACCAATTTCTCATGATAAATATCAATAGCTCTCCCTCTCTCCCTCCCTCTCCCTCTCCCTCTCCCCCCTCTCTATTTCCCTCTCCCTTTCCCCCTCTCTCGATAGATAGGTAGATACATACATACATACATAGATTCCTCTCCTATTGATTCTGTTTCTCTGGAGAACCCTAATACAGTATGGTATATGGATTATATCCCCATAAAGCTGTTATGAAATAAGTGATAGAACTGGTAGAGGTAAAAGAGGATAGAATCAGTGAAATAGAGGACAGATCAACAGAATTTACCCAATGTGAGCAATGGGAAGAAAATAGACTAAAGCAAAGAACAGTCTCAGGAAACTGTAAGAAAACAAAGAACTTATTCATATTCATGTATTAAAATTCCCAAAGAGAGTCTGACTAGAGAGTATTTAAAGAAATTTCCAAGAATTTGACTATGTTCACATTATCTATTTTATGTTATTGATTTAGAGTTTGATTGAGTTGTAGTCAGAAAACTTACTCTGTATTTCAGTTATTTTGAATTTGCTAGAATATTATCTACCTTGGTATATTTCTGTGAGTACTTTTTTTAAGTACAGTAAGTCCCCTTCATATGAATGAGTTCCATTCCGAGAGTGCGTTCGTAAGTCCAATTTATTCATAAGTCCAACAAAGTTAGCCTAGGTACCCAACTAACAACTGGCTACATATTACTATACTGTAATAGGTTTATAATACTTTTCACACAAATAATACATAAAAAACAAACACAAAATATAAAACATTTAAAATCTTACAGTATAGTAAGATTAAAAGTACAGTAGTAATAACAGCTGGCATAAAGGGGCTGACATCAAGTGAACAGGCAAGATTTAATGACTGGAGGATGGAAAGGAGGTGGGAGATGGTAGAACAGAAGGATCATCAGCAATAGGAGATGGAGGGCAAGCTGCAATTTCACTCACACCCGACGTTAATGGCATGCATGTTTGTATCTTTGAAAGTTCACAACATGGAGGTTCATATGTAGGGGACTTACCTTATGTATTCTTCGGCTGTTGGATAGAATGTTCTGTAAATGATGATTAGGCCTTGTTGGTTGATGATTTTCTGTATGTCAATTGCTGAGAGATAGGTGTGAAGCATCCAACAATAATTGTGCATTAGTCTACTCCTTTTACCTCCATCAGTTGTTTCACACACACCCCAAACCAACATATTCATAACAAATAAGGAAGAAATAACCATGTCAATTATGTTTCTGTATCTAGTCACATGGTTGCAACTGGTATTTATAACTACCTTCTTCCACTATCCACTCCATATTCCCTTTCCTCTCCAAAAGCACCTCAGCTGGTCATGGTTCTTTACCTGGTAGAGTGACCCAAAACTTCATTCCTGGAGGGTTTGGCCAGTAGTACTGCTGCCTAGATAATGTTGTTGTAGTTTTCCATTGACATTAATCACAGGGCATGGCAATACTAAAAGACCCTAAGGAATCTCCTGTATTCCAGACATACTCACTTACCTCCATTGTGGAGTAGCAGTTCAATTTCTTTTGACAGGATCAATCACGCCAGCCAGCATAGTAACTCCCTTCTTTGTCTCTTGATTCAGAGGCATGAGGAGTCCAAAATGGCCAAATGGCTGTCTTAATTTCACTGTCTCCTGGTGGAATCATTTATTCCTTTGGAACAAGCCAGCACAGAATAAGGTTGTGGGAACAGTGGGTCGCTAGGGGTAATAGTGAGTGCTGCCACTCCCGATTCCACACAATTCCTGGACCTATGAATCCTGACTATGGAAGAAACAGCACCATATATTGGATATTGATTCAGAGCATATACAGCTTCCTGGAGAACCTTGTCTCACTGCTATAAGTTTTTGCCACTTGAATGGGGATTTGGTGTGAAGCACCACCCCTGCATCTTTCCAGTCCTTCATGGTTGCACTAACCTCTCCAATCCCCCCAGGAATGTAGCACTGTTACCCCAAAACTGGGTTCACTTCTTGGTGGATGTTAAACCAAAAAACACACCAAACCGAAGATCAGGAGAAGGAAGGATTTATTACTTGCAGCAAGTAAGGAGAACACCAGGGATCTTTCCCAAAGTGGTGTGTTCCTGAACAGCAAAACTGGGGAAGTTTTAAGCTGAGGATATATGTATATTCATGAAGGGGCTTAGGCAGTAAGCAGAGTCCAAGCTTTAGTTGATTGAAGTCATGAGGGTCAGAAAAAATCAACATCATCATCCCTTCGGTTCCATTTGATCTGGTGTTTGAGTGCTTCAGGCTAAGTTTACCATTGAAACACAACTGGGAGTCTTTACAACTGATATATTATCTTTGCTATTGCTATTCTCTTGCCTGATAATATAATGTTCCTTCATTCTTTTGTTCCTTTAAGAGTATTAATTACTGAGACCTGTTCAAGGGCAGGCATTGTGATCAAGCTTAGATCACAAAATGTCTTAGGGCAAAAATGGCTTCCCTTATGTCAAGGAAGCCATGCCTGTTCTCTTTCTCTGGGGACCCCTACCCTATTTGCTTACAGTACTACTTTTACTTTACTATTTTTCTAGGTTGAGGCAGTTGTAATTGGCTTCTACTTGGTCTTTCCCATGATGGTAGCCCTTATTCCATAGGTCAGGGAATCAATGTGGGAATTCCTCCAGTTATTGAGTAAATCTATTCCAATTATGCATTCTAGAACAGGGGAAATAACCAGAGGATGGGTTTTGGTACCCACTGGACCTGAGCTAAATCTTCATTCATCATGTGACCTCCATAAGCCCTTACTCTGGTGGGCCACAGTGACATTTTGAGTCTCCTGAGTTAGTTCAGAGACAATGTCCAGTAGTACCCAAAAGGTTTGATTATTCAATTTTCCCCAGTGCACATAAACCTTGGTAAAGGCCATAGGTCCCTTTGGGAAAGACCGGAAGAATGATTAACATATTAAAGTTTTGGCAATAGACCAGGGTCCTTCCTCAAGCCTCCCCTTCATTCAAGGAGTTCTGGATTGTAAACTGGCTTAAGTCTGGGAATTGATTCAGGGGCTATGACTCTGTTTTATGAATCAAGTTTGACATTTGTTCACTTGACTTAGAACTTTTCTGCCTATAAAGTCAAGAAAAAATTTAATAGGCTTTCTATGTATTTCTAGGAACCTGGCAATCAACTAGCCAATACCATAGGTCTAGAAGCAAAGAAGAGTGGTGGGGGTGGATTCTGAGGAGAACTGGCATTGTCTTGCAAGGCAACTGCCCCAAGGGAGGCTGTTAACGTTTCCTGAACGAAGGCAGGGCTAATCTCAGACTGGGGTAGAGAAGCTGCTTCCACTGGCAAAGAAGATTCATCAGAATTTAGGCGTTTCCTCAGTCTTTCCATGCATCCCCTTTCCAACTTTCAGGATTCCATTCCTTCCCAATCAATGCCCTTACTTTAACAATAGACATCCTGCAAAGATGGAAATTCAATTTGCCCTGTAAGCCTTGCAAAATAACATTCTCAGTTTGATTTTCAGCAATCTTAGCCTGGTGGCTACAGGACATAAGATTCTCTTTCAGGACAGGCATAGAAGTTTTCTGATCACTTATGTGGCACTTGAGCTGGGAATTCAAATCCCTGAGTTCATCCTTTTCTTTCCTCACTTTGTCCATGACATTGGGAACAACCAATGAAACCATATCCTTTATCTTACATGTTCAAGGCCCATAAGATAGAAACAAGTTGGAAACAAAATGATACACTGAGAACACCAAGCTTGTTTTGTAGAGTACCAGGGAAACCACAGATACAGAAACAAGTTGCTGATAGCCCCTTCCACTGAGCATCTTGCAGAGTACATGCAGATGCATTGAGGGATTAGGATGACTGATAGTGAACTTTAGACATCACAGGCTGAAAATCCACTGCATGTTACATACATGTGCAAATGCAACCCATGAAGGAGGGTCATTGTTGCACCTGCACAGAGGACTCTTGAAATGTACATTGAAACTTACACTTACTTTCCACTAATAATTTCTGAACCCCCTCCCCCTTCAGCTTTCTACATCCAAGATAAATATCCTGCCCAAAAGCTGACCAGGGAGACAGATCTGAGCATTGCCTCCTGTCTCCTTGCTTGGCCAACCTGCAATAAAGCATTTTTCTTTCTTCAAAATACTGTTGCATCAGTATTTTGTCTTTCCATTGTGCAGCCAGCAACTTGCCCACTTGTTCAGATACACCAGCAAATTTCATTATACTCATTAGTTTGACAAAAATGTTTAAAAGTAGTATATACATTGTCACTCAGGTCCTAGGTTCTTATAAGTGTTTGATTAGAAATATCCAATGATGATATTTTATGTATTTCTATTTCCAGAGCACACTAAGGGCTATCAATGCTCTCTTTACTAACAGAAAGAGTCATCAGTGTCTTTAAATCTTATCAGTTTAGAGAGTCAATTCTAGAAACTTCAGAACCAATTCCAAAAATTCATCCTTAAGATTCTATTCCTAGAGGATCCTGGGAAGATGGTGGAGTAGAAAGCACCAAAAATCTGTCTCTCCACCTAGACAACAATTGCATTGGCAAAATCTAACTAGTGTAACTACTTTGGAACTCTGGAGTCTGTTGAAGGCTTGCAAAGTCCAGTGGAAAGCCTGAATGGTAGATTGTAGTCAACTTCATCAATTTCAGCTCTCAGCACAGTAGCAGTTACCTATCCCCCACCACTGGCCACATGGCATACAGCTGTGCACATGGTCCTGGGGCAGTTTGCATACAGCCTGAGGGAGTAAGTGAGCATAGGCAAATAAGATTCTGACCCCCAAATATTGGGGATATGTGCTCTGATCACTACAGAGCACAGAGATGCAGACAAAAAGGCAAGCAACTATTGTTGATGCACCTCCCCCACATTGTTGCAAGCCCCTCCCCCTTAAGGGTTAAGTAACTTCCAGGAGAGTTAAAGGGCCAGGATCCATTTTTTCCCTTTCATTTTTTACTTTTCTCCTTTGGGAGCCAGACATTAAAGACTAGACTATTCAAAAACAACTGCATATATGAGGAAAATTAGAAAGTGACTGCATGCACAATGAAAGTGTCAGAAAACACATAAGAGGATGCCTTAGGCTGATGATCAGTAAAGAGAAACTACAATTTAAAAAATAATAAGAAAAAAAAGCAAACCCTGGAGAAGGGAAAGAATCTGATTTCCAGAGCTACCACATTATTAGATTCAAATGTCCAGTGTTGAATAGAAAACCTTAAGGCATAGAAAGAAACAGAAAAGTATGGCCCATTCAAAGGAAAATAAAGTAATTAAACCCAATCTGTCCTGAAAAAGATTTAATGGAATATATGACAAATAATTTAAAATAACAGTCTTAAGAATAGTCAAAAAACTAAAGGAAGATGTGAATAAAGTAAAGAAAATGACATATGAACAAACTGAAAATATCATTAAAGAGATATAAAACCTGAAGAGAAACTAAAAAGAATTTCTGAAGCTGGAAACTACAATAACTGAAATGAAAAATACACTAGAAGGACTCAAAGGCATATTTGAGCAGGCAGAAGAAAACTCAGTGAACTTGAAGATATGATAGGGGAAATTATCAAGGCTGAGGAGCAAAAGAAAAAAGATTGAAGAAGAGTACAGAGCCTAAGATACCTATGGACACCATCCACCAAAAGCACCAACATATATATTGTGGGAACCCCAGGAGAAAGAGAGAGAGAGAAAGAGACAGAAAGAATATTTGAAGAAATAATGACTGAAAACTCCCCAACTTTGGCTGAAGACATGAATATAAACATCCAAGAAGCTCAACAAACTCCATGTAAGTTGAACTCAGAGACTCACCATGAGGCACATTAAATCAAACTTTCAAAAGCAAAAGACAAAGAGCAAATCCTGAGAGAATTAAGAGAGAAGTGAATCATCAACATACAAGGGCTATTCAATGATATTATCTGCAAATTTCTCATCAAAAGTTTTGGAGGTCAGAAGATAGTGAGTCAATATATTCAGAGTGCTTAAAGAAAAAAACTGTCAACAAAGAATCCTATATCTGCCAAAACTGTCCTTCAAAAATGAGAGAGAAATCAAGACATTCCCAGATAAACAAAAACTGAGAGAGTTTGTGACCATTGAACCTGCCCTGCAAGAAATGCTCAAGGAAATCCAGCAAGGTGAAACAAAAGGACACTAGACAGTAACTCAAAGCCATAGGGAGAAAAAAAAGATATCAATAAAGGTAAATACACATACAGTTATAAAAACTAGTATTATTGTAACAATGGTGTGTAACTATACTTTTAGTTTTCTTCATGATTTAAGAGACTACTACATTTAATGGAAAATGTTATTAATGTAAAAGATAGTATTATATAATTTTGGTTTGGAACTCCAAATCTAGTTTTTTGCATAGTTTAGGAGACTAATACACTAAAAATAATTATTAGTTTAGGTTTGGGGGCACAAAATATATAAAGATGTAATTTTGTGACAACTGAAAGGGGTGGTGATGGTGCTGTGAAGAAGCAAAATTTTGTGTGTTATTGAAGTTAAGCTGCTATAAATTCAAGTTAGAAGACTGTAACTTCAGGATGTTAAGTGTAACCTCCCCTGGTAACCACAAAGAAAATAGCTATGGAACATACACAAAAGGAAATTGAGAAGGAATTTAAACCTCTCACTACAAAAAAATCAAGTAAACACAAAAGAAGACAGCAATGCAGGAAATGAGGGGAAAAAAGCTATAGAACATATAAAAAACAAATAACACAATGACAGAAATAAGTTCCTCAGTACTAGTAATTACTTTAAATTGTGAGTGGACTAAACTCTTCAATCAAAAGCCAGAGATCGGGGAAAAGACCTTCAAGATGGCAGAGGACTAAGACGTGGAGATCACCTTCCTCCCCACAAATACATCAGAAATACATCTACATGTGGAACAACCCCTACAGAACACCTACTGAATGCTGGCAGAAGAACTCAGACCTCCCAAAATGCAAGAAACTCCCCATGTACTGGGTAGGGTAAAAGAAAAAAGAAAAAACAGAGAAAAGAATAGGGACAGGACCTGCACCTTGGAAAGGGAGCTGTGCAGGAGGAAAAGTATCCACACACAGGAAGCCCCTTCACTTGCAGAGACAGGGGTGGGCAGGGGGGAAGCTTTGGAGCCACAGAGGAGAGTGCAGCAACAGGGCTGCAGAGGGCAAAGCAGAGAGATTCCCACACAGATGATCAGTGCCGACCAACACTCACCAGCCTGAGAGGCTTCTCTACTCACCTGCCAGGGCGGGTGGAGGCTGGGAGCTGAGGATCGGGCTTCGGAGGTCAGATCCCAGGGAGAGGACTGAGGTTGGCTGCGTGAACACAGCCTGAAGGGGGCTAGTGCACCACAGCTAGCCTGGAGGGAGTCTGGGGAAAAGTCTGGACCTGGCTAAGAGGCAACAGACCATTGTTTCAGGTTGCACGAGGAGAGGGGATTCAGAGCACCACTTAAACGAGCTCCAGAGATGGGTGTGAGCTGCGGCTATCAGCATGGACACCAGAAACGGGCATGAAATGCTAAGGCTGCTGCTGCAGCCACCAAGAAACCTGTGTGCAAGCACAGATCACTATCCACACCTCACCTCCCTGTGCAGCCCACCACTGTGGGCTGTGGGAGAGCCTGTGCAGCCCACCACTGCCAGGGTCCCATGAATCAGGGACAACATCTCCGGGAGAACACATGGCACGCCTCACACTGTTGCAACATCATGCCGGCCTCTGCCACTGCAGGTTCACCCCGCATTCTGAACCCCTCCCTCCCCCCCAGCCTGAGTGAGCCAGAGCCCCCTAATCAGCTGCTCCTTTAACCCTGTCCTGTCTGGTCAAGAACAGACGCCCTCAGTGACCTACATGCAGAGGGAGGGCCAAATCCAAAGCTGAACCTCAGGAGTTGTGCGAACAAAGAAGACAAAGGGAAATTTCTCCCAGTAGCCTCAGGAGCAGCATATTAAATCTCCACAATCAACTTGATGTACCCTTCATCTGTGGAATACCTGAAGAGACAACAAATCATTCCAAAATTGAGGTTGGTGTACTTTGGGAGCAACTGTAGACTTGGGGTTTACTGTATGAGATGGACTGGTTTTTGGTTTTATGTTTATCTTAGTTTAGTATTTAGACTTTATTATCATTAGTAGCTTTCTTTATTGATTTGGTTGCTCTCTTCCTTTTCTTTTTATAAATAGATTTTTTTTTTCCTTTTTCTCTTTTTTTCAGTGAGTATGTGTACACTTCTGTGTGATTTTGTCTATATAGCTTTGTTTTTACCATTTGTCCTAGGGTTGTGTCTGTCCGTTTTTGGGTTTTTTGGGGTTTTTTTAGTATAGTTTTTAGAGCTTGTTATCATTGATGGATTTGTTTTTTTGGATTGATTGCTCTCTTCTTTCTTTCTTTTTATTACTTTTTAATGTTTTTATTTAAAAATTTTTTTATTTTAATAACTTTACTTCTTTTTATTTCATTTCATTTCTTTCCTTCTTTCTTTTTTCTCCCTTTTGTTCTGAGCTGTGTGGCTGACAGGGTCTTGTTGCTCAAGCCAGGTGTCAGGCTTGTGCCTCTGAGATGGGAGAGCTGAGTTCAGGATATTGGTCCACAAGAGATTTCCCGCTCCACATAATATCAAATGGCAAAAGCTCTCCCAGAGATTTCCACTTCAACGCTAAGACCCAGCTCCACTTAAAAACCAGAAAGCTACAGTGCTGAACACCCTATGCCTAACAACTAGTAACACAGGAACAGAACCCCACTCATTAGCAGAGAGGCTGTCTAAAATCATAATAAGATCACAGACAACCTAACACACACAACCGGACATGGTCCTGCCCACCAGAAAGACAAGATCCAGCCTCATCCACCAGAACACAGACACTAGTCCCCTCCACCAGGAAGCCTACACAACCCACTGAACCAACCTTAGCCAATGGGGGCAAACAGCAAAAGCAACAGTAACAACAAACTTGCAGACTGCGAAAAGGAAACCCCAAACACAGTACGTTAAGCAAAACGAGAAGACAGAGAAACACACAGCAGATAAAGGAGGAAGGTAAAAACCCACCAGACCAAACAAATGAAGAAGAAATAGGCAGTTTACCTGAAAAATAATTCAGAGTAATGATAGTAAACATGATCCAAAATCTTGGAGATAGAATGAAGAAAGTACAAGAAATGTTTAACAAGGACCTAGAAGAACTAAAGAGGAAAAAACAATGATCAACATCACAATAAATGAAATTTAAAATTCTCTAGAAGAATCAATAGCATGTAACTGAGGCAGAAGAACGCATAAGTGGCCTGGAAGATAAAATAGTTGAAAAAATTACTGGAGAGCAGAATAAACAAAAAGGATTCAAAAGAATTGAGGACAGTCTTAGACACCTCTGGGACAACATTAAATGCACCATCATTTGAATTACAGGGGTCCCAGAAGAAGAAGAGAAAAAGAAATGGACTGAGAAAATATTTGAAGAGATTACAGTTGAAAACTTCCCTAATATGGGAAAACAAATATTCAAGTCGAGGAAGCACAGAGAGTCCCACACAGGATAAATCCAAGGAGAAACATGCCAAGACACACATATTAATTATCAAAAATTAAATACAAAGAAAAAATATTAAAAGTAGCAAGGGAGAAACAACAAATAACATATAAGGGAATCCCCATAAGATTAACACCTAATTTTTCAGCAGAGCCAGATGGGAGTGGCAAGACAATATTTAAAGTGATGAAGGGAAAAAACCTACAACCAAGGTGACTTTACCCAGCAAGGGTCTCATTCAAATATGATAGAGAAATTAAAAGCTTTACAGATAAGCAAAACCTAAGAGAATTCAACACCACCAAACCAGCTTTACAACAAATGCTACAGGAACTTCTCTGTGCAGGAAACACAAGAGAAAAAAACGACCTACAATAACAAACCAAAAAGAATTAAGAAAATGGGAATAGGAACACACATATCGATAATTACCTTAACTGTAAATGGATTAAATACTCCCACCAAAAGACACAGACTGGCTAAATGTATAAAAAAACAAGACCCACATATATTCTGTCTACAAGAGACCCACTTCAGACCTAGAGACACATACAGACTGAAAGTAAGGGGATGGAAAAAGATATTCCATGCAAATGGAAACCGAAAGAAAGCTGGAGTAGCATTCTCATATCAGACAAAATAGACTTTCAAATAAAGACTATTAGAAGAGACAAAGTAGAACACTACATAATGATCAAGGGACCGATCCAAGAAGAAGATATAACAATTGTAAATATTTATGCACCTAACATAGGAGCACCTCAATACATAAGGCAAATACTAACAGCCATAAAATGAGAAATCGACAGTAACACATTCATAGTAGGGGACTTTAACACCCCACTTTAACCAATGCACAGATCATCCAAAATGAAAATAAATAAGCTTTAAATGATACATTAAACAAGATGGACTTAATTGATATTTATAGGACATTCCATCCCCAAACAACATAATATATATTTTCCTCAAGTGCACATGGAACATTCTCCAGAATAGATCATATCTTGGGTCACAAATCAAGCTTTGGAATATTTAAGAAAATTGAAATCATATCAAGTATCTTTTCCAACCACAATGATATGAAACTAGATATTAATTACAGGAAAAGATATGTAAAAAATGCAAACACATGGAGGCTAAACAATACACTACTTACTAACGAGGTGATCACTGAAGAAATCAAAGAGGAAATCAAAAAATACCTAGAAACAAATGACAATGGAGATACAACGACCCAAAACCTATGAGATGCAGCAGAAGCAGTTCTAAAAGGGAAGTTTATAGCAATACAGTCCTACCTTAAGAAACAGGAAACATCTCAAATAAACAACCTAACCTTGCACCTAAAGCAATTAGAGAAAGAAGAACAAAAAAACCCCAGAGTTAGCAGAAGGAAAGAAATCATAAAGATCAGATCAGAAAGAAATGAAAAAGAAATGAAGGAAACAATAACAAACATAAATAAAACTAAAAGCTGGTTCTTTGAGAAGATAAAATTGATAAACCATTAGCCAGACTCATCAAGAAAAAATGGGAGAAGGTTCAAATCAATAGAATTAGAAATGAAAAAGGAGAAGTAACAACTGACACTGCAGAAATACAAAAGATCATGAGAGATTACTACAAGCAACTCTATGCCAATAAAATGGACAACCTGGAAGAAATGTACAAATTCTTAGAAATTCACAACGTGCCAAGACTGAATCAGGAAGAAATAGAAAATATGAGCAGACCAATCACAAGAAGTTAAATCGAAACTGTGATTAAAAAATCTTCCAACAAGCAAAAGCCCAGGACGGATGGCTTCACAGGCGAATTCTATCAAACATTTAGAGAAGGGCTAACACCTATCCTTCTCAAACTCCTCAAAAATATAGCAGAGGGAGGAACACTCCCAAACTCATTCTACGAGGCCACTATCACCTTGATACCAAAACCGGACAAGGATGTCACAAAGAAAGAAAAGTACAGGCCAATATCACTGATGAACATAGATGCAAAAATCCTCAACAAAATACTAGCAATCAGAATCCAACAGCACGTTAAAAGGATCATACACCATGATCAAGTGGGGTTTATTCCAGGAATGCAAGGATTCGTAAATATACGCAAATCAATCAATGTGATACACTGTATTAACAAATTGAAGGAGAAAAACCATATGATCATCTCAATAGATGCAGAGAAAACTTTCGACAAAATTCAACACCCATTTATGATAAAAACCCTGCAGAAAGTAGGTATAGAAGGAACTTTCCTCAACATAATAAAGGTCATATAGTACAAACCCACAGCCAGTGTTGTCCTCAATGTTGAAAAACTGAAAGAATTTCCACTAAGATCAGGAACAAGACAAGGTTGCCCACTCTCATCACTCTTATTCAACATAGTTTTGGAAGTTTTAGCCACAGCAATCAGAGAAAAAAAGGAAATAAAAGGAATTCAAATCAGAAAAGAAGAAATAAAGCTGTCATTGTTTGCAGATGACATGATACTATACATAGAGTATCCTAAAATGCTACCAGAAAACTACTAGAGCTAATCAATGAATTTGCTAAAGGAGCAGGATACAAAATTAATGCACAGAAATCTCTGGCATTCCTATACACTAATGATAATATATCTGAAAGTGAAATCAAGAAAACACTCCCATTTACCATTGCAACAAAAAGAATAAAATATCAGGGAATAAACCTACCTAAGGAAACAAAAGACCTGTATGCAGAAAGTTATAAGACACTGATTAAAGAAATTAAAGATGATACAAATACAAATAGATGGAGAGATATACCATGTTCTTGGATTGGAAGAATCAACATTGTGAAAATGACTACCCAAAGCAATCTACAGATTCAATGCCATCCCTATCAAACTACCACTGGCATTTTTCACAGAACTAGAACAGAAACTTTCACAATTTGTATGGAAATAAAAAAGACCTCAAATAGCTGAAGCAAAACTGAGAACAAAAAACGGAGCTGGAGGAATCAGGCTCCCTGACTTCAGAGTATACTACAAAGCTACAGTAATCAAGACAGTATGGTACTGGCACAAAAACAGAAAGATAGGTCAATGGAACAGGATAGAAAGCCCAGAGATAAACCCATGCTCATAAGGTCACCTTATCTTTGATAAGGAGGCAGGAAGGTACAATGGAGAAAGGATAGCCTCTTCAGTAAGTGGTGCTGGGAAAACTGGACAGGTACATATAAAAGTATAAGATTAGATCACCCCCTAACACTATACACAGAAATAAGCTCAAAATGGATTAAAGACCTAAATGTAAGTTCAGAAACTATCAAACTCTTAGAGGAAAACATAGGCAGAACACTCTACGACATTAATCACAGCAAGATCCTTTTTGACCCACCTCGTAGAGAAATGGATATAAAAACAAAAATAAACAAATGGGACCTAATGAAACTTCAAAGCTTTTGCACAGCAAAGGAAACCATAACAAAGACCAAAAGACAACCCTCAGAATGGGAGAAAATATTTGCAAATGAAGTACCTGGCAAAGGATTAATCTGCAAAATTTACAAGCAGCTAATGCAGCTCAGTAACAAAAAAACAAACAACCCAATCCAAAAAATGGGCAGAAGACCTAAATAAACATTTCTCCAAAGAAGATATACAGATTGCCAACAAACACATGAAAGAATGCTCAGCATCATTAATCATTAGAGAAATGCAAATCAAGAGTACAATGAGATATCATCTCACACCAGTCAGAATGGCCATCATCAAAAAATCTAGAAACAACAAATGCTGGAGAGGGTGTGGAGGAAAGGGAACACTCTTGCACTGCTGGTGGGAATGTGAATTGGTACAGCCACTATGGAGAACAGTATGGAGGTTCCTTAAAAAACTAAAAATAGAACTACCATATGACCCAGCAATCCCACTACTGGGCATGTACCCTGAGAAAATCATAATTCAAAAAGAGTCATGTACCAAAATGTTCACTGCAGCTTTATTTACAATAGCCCAGAGATGGAAACAACCTAAGTGTCCATCATCGGATGAATGGATAAAGAAGATGTGGCACATATATACAATGGAATATTACTCAGCCATATAAAGAAACAAAATTGAGCTATTTGTTATGAGGTGGATAGACCTAGAGTCTCTCATACAGAGTGACGTCAGAAAGAGAAAGGCCAATACCGTATGCTAGCACATATATATGGAATTTAAGTTAAAAAAATGTCATGAAGACCCTAGGGGTAAGACAGGAATAAAGACACAGACTTACTAGAGAATGGGCTTGAGGATATAGGGAGGCAGAAGGGTAATCTGTGAAAAAGCGAGAGAGAGGCATGGACATATATACACTACCAAACGTAAGGTAGATAGCTGGTGGGGGGCAGCCACATGGCACAGGGGTATCAGCTTGGTGCTCTGTGACTGCCTGGAAGGGTGGGATAGGGAGGTTGGGAGGGAGGGAGATTCAAGTAGGAAGAGATATGGCAACATATGTATATGTATGGCTGATTCACTTTGTTATAAAGCAGAAACTAACACACCATTGTAAAGCAATTATACTCCAATAAAGATGTAAAAAAAAAGAAAAAGAAAGAAAACTGCAAGCCAATATCACTGATGAACATAGATGAAAATACCCTCAACAGAATACTAGCAAACAGAATCCAGCAGCACATTAAAAGGATCATACACCATGGTCAAGTGTGGTTTATGTGAGGAATGTAAGGATTCTTCAATATAGGCAAATCAATCACTGTGAAACACCATGTTAACAAATTGAAGAACAAAAACCATATGATAATCTCAATAGATGCAGAAAAATCTTTCAACTAAATTCAACACTCATGTATGATAAGAACACTCCAGAAAGTACGAATAGAGAGAACTTACCTCAACATAATAAAAGACATATATGACAAACCCACAGCCAAAGTCATCCTCAATGGTGAAAAACTGAAACCATTTCCACTAAGATCAGGAACAAGACAAGGTTGCCCACTCTCATCACTCTTATTCAACATTGTTTTGGAAGTTTTAGCCACAGCAATCAGAGAAGAAAAAGAAATGAATACAAATCGGAAAAGAAGTAAAGCTGTCACTGTTTGCAGATGACATGATACTATACATAGCGAATCTTAAACATGTCACCAGAAAACTGCTAAAGCTAATCAGTGAATTTGTTAATGTAGCAGGATACAAAATTAATGCACAGAAGTCTCTTGCATTCCTATACAGTAATGATTAAAAACCTGAAAGTGAAATTAAGGAAACACTCCCATTTACCATTGCAGCAAAAAGAATAAAACACCTATGAATAAACCTACTTAAGGAAACAAAAGATCTGTATGCAGAAAAGTATAAGACAGTGCTGAAAGAAATTGAAAATGATGCAAATAGACTGAGACATATACCATGTTCTTGGAATGGAAGAATCAACATTGTGAGAATGACTCTACTACCCAAAGCAATCTACAGATTCAATGCAATCCCTATCAAACTACCAATGGCATTTTTCACAGACCTAGAACAGAAAATTTCACAATTTGTATGGAAACACAAAAGACCCTGAATAACCAAAGCTATCTTGAGAAAGAAAAATGGAGCTGGAGGAATCAGGATCCCAGACCTCAGGCTATACTACAATGCTACAGTAATCAAGACAGTATGGTACTGGCACAAAGCCCAAAATATAGGTTATTGGAACAGGATAAAAAGCCCAGAGATAAACCCACACACATATGTTCACCTTATCTTTGGTAAAGGAGGCAAGAATATACAATGGAGAAAAAACAAGCTCTTCAATAAGTGATGCTGGGAAAACTGGACAGCTACATGTAAAAAAATGAAATTAGAACACTCCCTGATTCCCATACACAAAAATAAACTCAAAATGGATCAAAGACCTAAATGTAAGGTCAGACATTATCAAACACTTAGAGGAAAACATAGGCAGAACACTCTATGACATAAATCACAGCAAGATCCTTTTTGACCCACCTCCTAGAGAAATGGAAATGAAAACAAAAATGAACAAATGGAACTTAATGAAACTTAAAAGCTTTAGTACAGCAAAGGAAACCATAAAGAAGATGAAAAGACAACCCTCAGAATGGAAGAGAATATTTGCAAATGAAGCAACTGACAAAGGATTAATCTCCAAAATTTACAACCAGCTCATGCAGCTCAATATCAAAAGAACAGTCAACCCAATCCAAAAATGGGCAGAAGACCTAAATACATATTTCTCCAAAGAAGATACACAGATTGTCGATAAACACATGAAACAATGCTCAACATCATTTATCACTAGAGAAATGCAAATCAAAACTACAATCTCACACCAATCAGAATGGCCATCATCAAAAAATCTACAAACAATAAATGCTGGAGAAAGTGTGGAGAAAAAGGATCACTCTTGCACTGTTGATGGGAATGTAAATTGATACAGTCACTATGGAGAACATTATGGAGGAGGTTCCTTAAAAAACTAAAATTAGAACTACCATATGACCCAACAATCCCACTACTGGGCATATACCCTGAGAAAACCATAATTCAAAAAGAGTCATGTACCAGAATGTTCATTGCAGCTCTATTTACAATAGCCAGGAGATGGAAACAACCTAAGTGTCCATCATCAGATGAATGGATAAAGAAGATGTGGCACATATATACAATGGAATATTACTCAGCCATAAAAACTGAAATTGAGCTATTTGTAATGTGGTGGATGCACCTAGAGTCTGTCATACAGAGTGAAGTAAGAAAGAGAGAGACAAATACCGTATGCTAACACATATATATATGGAATTTAAGAAAAAAAATGTCATGAAGAACCTAGGGGTAAAACAGGAATAGAGACACAGACCTACTAGAGAATGGACTTGAGGATATGGGGAGGGGGAAGGGTAAGCTGTGACAAAGTGAAAGAGAGGCATGGACATATATACACTACCAAACGTAAGGTAGATAGCTAGTGGGAAGCAGCTGCATAGCACAGGGAGATCAGCTTGGTGCTTTGTGATCGCCTGGAGGGGTGGGATAGGGAGAGTGGGAGGGAGGGAGACGCAAGAGGGAAGAGATATGGGAACATATGTATATATATAACTGATTCATTTTGTTGTAAAGCAGAAACTAACACACCATTGTAAAGCAAGTATACTCCAATAAAGATGTTAAAAAAAAAAGAAGTGGCACATATATACAATGGAATATTATTCAGCCATAAAATGAAATGAAATTGAGTTATTTGTAGTGAGGTGGATGGACGTAGAGTCTGTCATACAGAGTGAAGTAAGTCAAAAAGAAAAAAATATACCATATGCTAACACATATATATGGAATCTAAGAAAAAAATGGTAATGAAGAACCTAGGGGCAGGATGGGAATAATGACACAGACCTACTAGAGAATGGACTTGAGGACATGGGGTGGGGAAAGGTAAGCTGTGACAAAGTGACAGTGGCATCGACATATATACACTACCAAGTGTTAAACCACTGGCTAGTGGGAAACAGCCACAAAGCACAGGGAGATTAGCTCTGGTCTTTGTGACCACCTAGAATGGTGAGATAGGGAGTGTAGGAGGGAGGGAGACACAAGAGAGAAGAGTTATGGGGATATATGTATATGTATAGCTGATTCACTTTGTTACAAAGCAGAAACTAACACACCATTGCAAAGCAATAAAGATGTTTAAAAAATAATAAATAAAAATAAAGTAATTATCGATATATTGTATTTATGCCATTTTGTTAATTATTTTCGAGTTGTTTTGTAGGTCTTTTTTGTACTTTTCTTCTCTTCCCTTATGATTTTTTTTTTTTTCTTGCGTTATGCGGGCCTCTCACTGTTGTGGCCTCTCCCATTTGCGGAGCACAGGCTCCGGACGCGCAGGCTCAGCGGCCATGGCTCACGGGCCCAGCCGCTCCGCGGCATGTGGGATCCTCCCGAAACGGGGCACGAACCCGCGTCTCCTGCATCGGCAGGCGGACTCTCAAGCACTGCGCCACCAGGGAAGCCCTTCCCTTATGATTTGATGACTATCTTTAGTGCTATGTTTGGATTCCTTTTTCTTTTTTGTGTGTATCTATTATATATTTTTGGTTTGTTGTTACAGTGAAATTTATATATAGCAAAATTATATATATATAATATATGTAATACATATATTATTATTTTAAGTTGATAATCTCTTAATTTCAAATGCATTTTAACAACCCTGCATTTTTACTCTCCTCACTTCATGATTACTGATTTTGACCTCATATTTTACATATAATTTTCTTGTGTATCCCTTAACTGCTTATTGTGGATATAGATGATTTTAGTACTTTTGTCTTTTAACCCTTCTACTAGCTTTGTACATGGTTGATTTATTACCTCTACTATATATTTTCCTGTACCAATAAGCATTTTCCTTTCATGATTTTCGTTTCTAGTTGTGGCCTTTCCTTTTTCACTTAGAGTAGCCCCTTTAACATTTCTTGTAAAGCTGGTTGGTGGTGCTGAGCTCTTTTAGGTTTTGTTTGTCTGTACTTTTGATTTCTCCATCAAATCTGAATGAGAACTTGGCCATGTAGAGTATTCTTGGTTGCAGATTTTCCCTTTCATCACTTTAAATGTATCATGCCACTCCCTTTTGGCATGCAGAGTTTCTGCTGAAAAGTCAGCTGATAGTCTTATGAGAGTTCCCTTGTGCATAACTTGTTTTTCCCTTGCTGCTTTTAATATTTTCTCTTTATATTTAATTTTTGCCACTTAATTACAATGTTTTTGGTGTGGTCCTATTTAGGTTGATCCTGTTTGGGACTCTCTGTGATCCCTGGACTTGAATATCTGTTTTGTTTCCCAGGTAGGGAAGTTTTCAGCTGTTATGTCTTCAAATATGTACCCTGCACCTTTCTCTCTCCCTTCTCCTTCTGAGACCCCTAATGTGTGAATGTTAGTATGTTTAATGTTGTCAGAGTTCTGAAACTGTACTCATTTCTCTTTTTTTCTTTTTCTGTTCATCCTCAGTGATTTCCACTACTCTGTCTTCCAGCTCATTGATCCATTCTTCTGTATCATTTAATTTACTGTTGATTCCTTCTAATGTGTTTTTCATTACAGTTATTGTAGTCTTCATTTCTGTTTGGCTGTCCTTTATATTTTCTACCTCTGTAAAAACTTCTAACTTCTCACTGTGTTTGTCCATTCTTCTCCTGAATTCTATGATCATCTTTACAACTATTACATTGAACTCTTTCTTGGGTAGGTTGGCTATCTCCACTTCATTTAGTTTTTCTTCTGGTGTTTTATCTTGTTCCTTCATTTGGAACATGTTCCTCCTTTGCCTCATTTTGCTTAATTTTTTGTTTTTATTTCAAGTATCTGGTAGGTTGTTATGTTTCCTGACCTTGGAGAAATGCCCTTTCATAGGAGATATCCTATGAGTCCCAGCAGCACACTCCCCTCTGGTCACTAGAGGCGCTAGGGATTCCCCCTATGTGGGATGCTTGTTTCCTTCTGTTGTGGTGAGCTGACTACTCTCAGCAGTCTCTTAAGCTTGGCTGGCCCTGGTCTGATTGGTTGCCAGGCCTTGCCTTGTGCAGAGGTTGCTGGCTGCTTCTTGGTGGGGCCAGGTCATGAGGAGGCTAGCTGCAGAATCCTGGGGTGCCCTAGGTCTAGTGCTGATTCACTAGTGGGTTGAGTCAGGGTCCAGGAGATCCTGGTGCTGATGCTCACCAACCAGTGTGTTAAGGCAGGAGCTGGGGCAAGTGCTGGCCCACTGACAGGCAGAGTCATGTCCTGAGGTCCAAGAGCTGTTGTTGGGCCACAGGTAGGTGGGGCCACTTCCTGACACAGCTGGCTGCAGTGTCCAAGGTCCACTCTTAAAGGGAGTCTCTATTTCCCACAGCTCTCTGGTGCTCCCAAATGTAAACTCCACTGGACTTCAAAGACAAACATTCTAGGGGCTCATCTCAGTGCAGGACCCTCAGGTTGGGGAGCCCAATGTAGGGCTGAGACCTCTCACTCCTTGGGGAGAACCTCTGCAATTGTAATTATTCTACCATTTGTGAGTTGCCCACCCAAGTGTAGGGGTCTTGACAATATTGTGGCTCTGCCCCTCCTACCACCTCATTGTGTTTCAATCTTTCTATCTTTAGTTGTAGATCTTTTCTGGTATGTTATAGTCTTTTTCATAGATAGGTGTTCTGTAAATAGTTGTAATTTTGATGTTCCTGTGAGAGGAGGTGAGCTCAGCGTCTTTCTACTCTGCCATCTTGGCTGATCTCCCCAGAAATTAAACACACTTTTAAGCAATCAATGGATCAAAGAAGAAATCACAAAGGAAATTGCAAAATACTTACAGAAGAATGAAAATGAAAACACAATATAGCAAAACTTATGGGACACAGCAAAAGCAGTGTTAAGTGGGAAATGTATAGCTATAAATACTTACATAAAAAATAATAAAGATCTCAAATCAACAACCTAACTTTACAACTTAAGGAGATAAAAAAAAAGAAAAACTAAAAGTCCAAAGCTAGCAGAAGGAAGGAAATAATAAAGATTAGAGCATAGATAAATAGAGACTAGAAAAAACAAGAGATAATCAATGACACCAAAAGCTGATTTCTTGAAAAGATCAACAAAATTGACAAAACTTTATAGCTCTATGGATTAAGAAAAAAAAGAGAGAAGACTCAGAGTACTAAAATCAGAAATAAAAGTAGGAACATTACTATCAATTTTACACAAATAAAAAGGATAAGAGAGTACTGTGAAAAATTTTATGCCAAAAAATTGGATAATTTGGATGAAATAAACAAACTCCTAGAAACACAAAACCTCCCAAGACTAAATCATGAAAAAAATAGACAATCTGAATAGACTTATAACTAATAAGGAGATTGAATGAATAATATATATCTCCTAACAAATTAAAGCTCTGTACCTGATCACTTCACTGGTTAATTCTATCAAACATTTAAAGAACTACTACCAGTTCTTCTCAAGGTTTTCCAAAAAATTGAAGAAGAGGGAACACTTCCAAATTCATTTTACAAGGCCATCATAACCCTAATACCAAACCCAGGCAAAGACACTACAAGAAAAGAAAACTACAGATCAATATTTTGTATGAACATTGATGTGCAAATTGTCAACAAAATACTAACAAACAGAATTCAGCATCATATTTTTAAAAAATTACATACCATAACAAATTAGGATTTATCTCTGATATGCAAGGTTGGCTCAACATATGAAAATCAATTAAGGTACCATCCATATCAACAGCATGAAGTGAAAAGAAAAAAAACGTGGTTACCTCAATTGATACAGAACAGGCATTTTACAAAATTCAACACCCCTTCATGATGAAAACACTAAAGAAAATAGGAATAGAAGGAAACTACTTCCACATAATAGAAGCCATATATGAAAAACCCACAGCGAACATAATACCAAATGGTAAAAGACGGAGAACTTTTCCTCTAAGATCACAAACAAGGCAAGGATGACCACTTTTACCACTTCTATTTAACATAGTACTGGAAGTTTAAGCCAGAGCAATTAGGCAAGAAAAAGATACAAAAGTCATACAAATTGGAAAGGAAGGGAATTCCCTGGTGGCCCAGTGGTAAAGAATCTGCCTTACGATACAGGGGACAGAGGTTCAATCCCTGGTCAGGGAACTAAGATTCCACATGCCGTGGGACAACTAAACCCATGCACCACAACTACTGAGCTCACATGCCTCAATGAGAGAGCCCGTGTGCTGCAAACTACAGAGCCCATGTGCTCTGGAGCCCACATGCCACAACTACAGAGCACACGTGCCCTGGAGCCTGAGCACAACTAGAGAAGAGAAAACCCACACACTACAACTAGAGAAGTCCAAGCACCACAATGAAAGATCCTGCATGCTTCAACAAAGATCTCATGTGCTGCAAGACCCAATGCAGCCAAAAATAAATAAATTAAATAGATAAATAATAAATAACTCTTTTTTAAAAATTGGAAAGGAAGAAGTAAAATTGTTTCTGTTTGCAAATATCTCATATGTAAAAAATTCTAAAGACTCCACAAAAGAGCCATTAGAACTAATAACTGAATTCAGCAAAGTAGCAGAATACAAAGTCAACACACAAAAATCCATTGCATTTTTGTACACAAAAAATGAACAATCTGAAAAGGAAATTACAAAAACTGTCCATTTACAATAACACCAAAAAGAATAAAATATGTAGGAATTAACTAAACCAAGGTGGTTAAAATCTTGAACAATGAAAACTATAAAATATTGCTGAAAGAAATGACATAAGTAAATAGAAATCATACCTTGTTTATAGATTGGAAGACAATATTTTTTAAATGTCAGTATTACCCGAACTGATCTACAGATTCAATGCAGTTCATATCAAAATCCCAAAGACATTTTTTGCAGAACTAGAAAACTCATCCTAAAATTCAAATGGAATCTTGAGGGACCTGGAATAACCAAAATAATCTTCAAAAATTAGAAAAAACTAGAGGATTCGCACTCCATAATTTCCAAGCCTACTACAAAGCTACAGTAATCAAAATAGTGTGGTATTGGCATAAAGACAGACATATAGACCAGTAGAACAGAATAGAGAGCCCAAGAATAAACTGTTGCATATACAGTCAAATGATTTATGACAATGTTGCCATTCAATGGGAAAAGGACAGTCTTTCAACAAATGGTGCTGAGAAAACTGGATACCCACATGCAAAAAAATGAAGTTGAAGCCTTACCTAACACCATATACAAAAACTAACTCAAAATGTATCAAGGACTTCAATATAAGACCTAAAACAATAAAAACTCTTAGAAGAAAACATAGGATAAAATCTGCATGACATTGGATTTAATAATTTCTTGGATATAACACCAGAAGCATAGACAATGAAAGAAAAAACAAATTGGGCTTCATGAAAAATTAAACCATTTGTACATTGAGAAACACAGAGGAAAAATACAACCCAGAATATAGGAGAAAGTATTTGGAAATAATATATTTGATTAGAGATTAATATCCAGGATATATACAGAACCCTGATATGCAACTACAACAAAGAACCTGATTCAAAAATGGAATAAAGGGCTTCCCTGGTGGTGCAATGGTTTAGAGTCTGCCTGCTGATGCAGGGGACATGGGTTCGTGCCCCGGTCTGGAAAGATCCCACATGCCGTGGAGAAGCTGGGCCTGTGAGCCATGGCCGCTGAGCCTGCGCGTCTGGAGCCTGTGCTCTGCAACGGGAGAGGCCACAACAGTGAGAGGCCCGCGTACTGCAAAAAAAAAAAAAAAAGGGAAAAGGACTTGAATAGACATTTCTCCAAAGAAGATATGTGAATAGGCAATAAACCCATGAAAAGATGCTCAACATCACTAATCATTAGGGAAATGCTTATCAAAGCTACAATGAGACACCATCTCATACCCATTAGGATGGCTACTATCAAAAAAACAGGAAATAAGTGCTGTCAAGGATTTGGAGAAATTGGAACTTTTGTGCACCATTGATAGGAATGTAAATGGTACAGGCACTGTGGAAAACATTATGGAAGTTGCAAAAAATTAAATACAGAATTACCATATGACCCAGCAATTCCAATTCTGAGTATATATCCAAAAGAAATGAAAGCAGTGTCTTGAGCAGGTATTTGTTCACCAATGTTCATAGCATTATTCACAATAGGTAAAACATAGAAGCAATACAATTATCCATCAGCTGATGAATACATAAGCAAAAGGTGGTAAATACGTACAATGAAATATTACCTAGCCTTAAAGAAGAAGGAAAATTGCAATGCAGTACAACATGAATGAACCTTGAGGACATTATGCTAAGAATTAAGCCAGTCACATATAGAAAAATACTATATGATTCCACTTATGTGAAGTACTTAGGGGTAGTCAAAATCAGAAAGACAGAAAGTAAAAAATGGTGGTTTCAAGGGACTTGAGGGAGGGGAGAAAGGAGAGTTATTGTTTAATAGGTATAGAGTTTCAAATTTACAAGAGTTATGGGATGGATGGTGGTGATGGTTGCACAATATATTTAATACACTGAACTATATACTAAAAATAGTAAGATGGTAAACTTTTATATATATTTTAACTCAATAAAAAAGAAAATGGTTCTTTTCCTCCAGAACCACTTTCATCACCAAAATCTGTATTACTCAGGGTTCTCAAGAGAACAACAGTAAGGTATCACATTGATCTATCTGCCTACGTTATGCCAGTAAAACATTGTCTTTATACAGTAGCTTTCTGGTCAGTTTTGAAATAGGGAAGTGTGAATCTTGCAATCCTCTTTTTTTTAAGATTGCTTTGTAACTCTGTGCTCGTAGAATTTTTATATGCATTTTAGATCAGTTTGTCAATCTCTGCAAAGGAGCCAGCTGGGATTTTAATAGGAATTGATTTGAATCTGTAGATATATTAGGGGAATATTGCCATCGCAACAACATTAAGTCTTCCAATTCATGAATTTGGGATATTTTTCCATCTGTTTAAATTTTATTTCTTTCAACAATTTTTTATAGTTTACAGAGTATAAGATTTACATTTTTTCTGTTCAATTTGTTCCTGAGAAAGTTATTCTTGTGAATGAAATTGTTTTGTTTCATTTTTGAATTTTTAATTGAAATTTTATGGAATTAAAATTGATTTTTGTATCTTGATCTCATATCCTGAAACCTACTGAATTCACCTGTGAGTTCTGTTAACATTTTAGTGGGTACTTTAAGAATTTATATATTCAAGATTATATCATTACTATAGAGAAAGCATTAATTCTTCCTTTCTGATCTGGATGCCTTTTATTTTATTTTCTTGCCTAATTCTCCCCACTAAAATCCCCAAGAAAATGTTGAATAAAAGTGGCAAGAGAATATTTTTATCCTGTTCTTGATCTTAGAAGAAAGGAAATGTTCAGTCTTTGAACATTTATTATAATGCTAGATTTTTTTTTATATGTCCTTTACCAGGTTGAGGCATTTACCTTCTCCTAATTTGTTGAATGTTTTTATCTTGAAGATGTGTTAAATGTTGTCAAATGCTTTCTCTGAGGCTATTGAAATAATCATGTGGGTTCTGTCCTTTGTTCTATTGATATGGGTACATTACATTAATTGATTTTGGCATGTTGAATCAACCTTGCATTTCTGGGATGATACAACTTAGATGACATACATATCTTTTAAATCTGTTGCTGGATTCACTATGCTAGTTTTTTATAGAGAAATTTGCATCTATATTCATAAGAGGTATTGGTTCAGAGTTTTCTTATGATGTCTTTGTCTGGTTTTGGTATTAGGGTAATATTGGTCTCATAGAATGAATTGAGAACATTCTCTATTCTTCTATTTTTGGGAAAAGTTTGTGAAACATTGCTATGCATTTATCCTTAAATGTTTGGTAGAATTCACCATCAAAGACATCTGGGCCTCAACTTTTCTTAGTGGGTAATGTTTTGATATTAATTTAATCTATTTTTTTAAATTATAGGCCTATTTACATTTCCTATTTCACCCTGAATCACATTCAGTAGTTTGTATTAGTCTAAGAATTTGTTGATTTCCTCTAATTTGTTGGCAAACAGTTCATAGCATTCCCTTATAATCATTTTCATTTCCATAAGGTCAGTAGGAATAACCCCTCTGTTATTCCTGATTCATCACTTGAGTATTCTCTTTTTTTCTTGATCAATCTAGCCAAATATTTGTCAATTTTGTTGATCTTTTCAAGAGCCAACTTTTGGTTTCATTTGTTGTTGGTTTGTATTATTACTGTTTGCTATTTCTTTCATTTCCACTCTACTCTTTTTTTTAACATCTTTATTGGAGTATAATTGCTTTACAATGGTATGTTAGTTTCTGCTTCATAACAAAGTGAATCAGTTATACATATACATATATTCCCGTATCTCTTCCCTCTTGCATCTCCCTCCCTCCCACCCTCCCTATCCCACCCTTCTAGGTGGTCACAAAGAACCGAGCTGATCTCCCTGTGCTATGTGGCTGCTTCCCACTGGCTATCTATTTTACGTTTGGTAGTGTATATATGTCCATGCCACTCTCTCGCTTTGTCACAGCTTACCCTTCCCCCTCCCCATACCTTCAAGTCCATTCTCCAGTAGGTTTGTGTCTTTATTCCCGTCTTACCCCTAGGTTCTTCATGACCTTTTCTTTCTTTCTTTCTTAGATTCCATATATATGTGTTAGCATACTGTATTTGTTTTTCTCTTTCTGACTTACTTCACTTTGTATGACAGACTCTAGGTCCATCCACCTCACTACAAATAACTCAATTTTGTTTCTTCTTATGGCTGGGTAATATTCCATTGTATATATGTGCCACATCTTCTTTAGCCATTCATCTGTTGATGGACACTTAGATTGCTTCCATGCCCTGGCTATTGTAAATAGTGCTGCAATGAACATTTTGGTACATGACTCTTTTTGAATTATGGTTTTCTCAGGGTATATGCCCAGTAGTGGGATTGCTGGGTCATATGGTAGATAATGTATTTATTTCCCCTTGATTTGAAAGATAGTTTAGCTGACTATAGAATTCTGGTTTCACAGGGTTTTCTTCTTTCAACACTTTGAATATGTTAATTTGTTCTAGCCTCTAATGACAGAACTTTGAATACATCAGTATGTTCTGGCCTCCAATATATGACTTTCTAATAAGAAGTCACCTAGTTAAACTTATTGAGGTTCCCTTATACTTAATGAGCTGTGGGGGTTTTATTTTTGTTTTTTTCTACATTCAAATTTTTCTTTTTGTCTTTGTCTTTCAACATTTTTACTATGATGTTATTGAGTATGGATCTCCTACTAGTAGTTAACTGAGACTTTTTTTTTTTTAACATCTTTATTGGGGTATAATTGCTTTACAATGGTGTGTTAGTTTCTGCTTTATAACAGAGTGAGTCAGTTATACATATATATATGTTCCCATATCTCTTTTGATATGTACATAAATGTTTTCATCAGGTTTGAAAAGTTTTCAGCCATTATTTCTTCTAATTTCTTTTTCTGCTCCTTTCTCTCTCTCCTCTCCTCTGGTATTTCCATTGTGCCTATGGCGCACTTAATGATGTTCAACATTTCTCTGAGGCTCTGTTCATTTCTCGTCATTCTTTTTTTCTCTCTGTTATTCAGATTACATAATCTCTATAAATCTATTTCCAGGTTTTCTGATTCTTCCGCCAGTTCAAATCTACTGTGGAGTTCCAGTGAATTTTTTATTATGCCTATTGTACTTTTAAACTCCAGAATTGCCATATGGTTCTTTTCAACATTTCTTTCTCTTTATTGATATTTTTAATTTGATGACATTGTTATCATAGTTTTCTTTAAGCTTGGTTTCCTTTAGTTCTTTGAACATATATATAATGGCTTCTTTGAAGTCTTTGCTAAATATGACATCTAGTCTCTTTTACAGGCAGTTCTTTTGCCTGCTATTTTTTCTGTGTATGGATCACAGTTGCATGCTTCTTTGTAATCTTATAACTTTTGCTGTAAACAACATTTTTGTTAATATATTGTAGTAACTGGATGCTACACCTACACCCTCTCCATGGCTTTTTGTTGTTGTTGTTTGCTTGTTTATTTGTTTAGTGATTTGGCTAAATGATTTTAGTTAGCTCTATTTCACCTGTAGTTTGAAGCCTCTGATGTCACTTCTCAGAGGATACAGCCCTGACATTCACAATTACCCTGGGATGAAAAAAGCTTTTAGCAAAGCTCTCTTTGTCTCTTTCCC
>NW_006796103.1:29305-71659 GCF_000442215.2 Lipotes vexillifer
CCCTGATCCCTGTTAAACTGTCACCCTTGATTGATATTACACCCAGTTGTTAGGCTCCATTAATTGCTTGCTTATCACTCTATTGTTTTAAATTCCTGGGGGCATAAACTGCTCTACAGTCATATCTAATTAAATTCAGCCAGGTTTATTTTTTGAGACCAGTCTTTGAGGTTTGTTCTAAACCCTGGACCCTGGAGGGTTCTTCTTCCTTCCTTCCTTCCTTCCTTCCTTCCTTCCTTCCTTTCTTTGTTTCATTCTCTTTCTTTCTTTCTTTCTCTTTCTTTCTTTTTCTTTCTTTTAATTAAAATTTTTTTATTTATTATTATTATTATTATTTGGCTGTGCTGCATGGCTTGTAGGATCTCAGTTCCCTGACAGGGGTTTGAACCCAAGCCATAGCAGTGAAAGCCCAGAATCCTAACCACTAGACAACCAGGGAACTCCCTGTAGGGTTCTTCTTAGCTTTCTTTTTCCCCAGTTCCCTCTGTTTAACTAGCTGACCTACAACTAGCTTGTTGCTCTCATACAGCTATTGGTCTCCTCTTAATTGCTTACCACCAAAATCTCCATTGCTTTTGAGAGTGCACTTAGAATTGAACTTCCCAATACTTTGTTTTAAATAAAGTTGGGTTTTTGGGGGAGGGCTTTGGAGCTCTCTGTTCTTAATGACTGCTACTCTCCCTGTGTAAAATCTCTTGAGTCACTGCTTTTGGCACTCTGTCAGGTTGGTAGCCTCTGGCTTCCTTGGCTTGGCTCTTCTGGCATGAAACATCCATTCTATGAAGGAGCTAAGGTGAATATGATCAGGGACCCAGTTTTCTTGTCCTGACTGCTTTTATGGCCCTAGGAGTGAGAGCTGGGTGGAAGAAGGGAGCCCCAAACCTCTCAGCCTCTCTTACCAGGAATTTAGCCTCTTCAATTTGGAGTTGGATGAGATGAGGAATGCTGAAAGCCACACCTCCTGTGATATGTTATTTTCTTTAATTAGTAGTTGGGTGAGAGGGATCCCTGTCTTCATGGCCACAATGACCTAGAGTAGAGCTTCCAAAAAGCTGAGCTGGGAGTAGGGAGGAAGTGTGCCATGGCTCAGGTGCCAAAGATGCTCACTTTTCTTACCAATATTTAGTAGGCTTTCTTGAATAAGTTTCTTCATTTTCTGTACACCCTTAGGATGATTCCCAAAAACATGCCCTTAGGATCATTTCCGAAATAGTTGGTTTTTAAAAAAATAATTATGGGTTAATAACCTGATGTAGAGATTGAGATATAGAAATAAATTCAGGGGATGAAGGGAAGATGGTGGAAGAGTAGGACGTGGAGATCACCTTCCTCCCCACAGATACACCAGAAATACATCTACACGTGGAACGACTCCTATATAACACCTACTGAAGGCTGGAAGAAGACCTCAGACCTCCCAAAAGGCAAGAAACTCCCCACGTACCTCGGTAGGGCAAAAGAAAAAAGAATAAACAGAGACAAAAGGATAGGGACAAGACCTGCACCAATGGGAGGGAGCTGTGAAGGAAGAAAGGTTTCCACACACTAGAAGCCCCTTCGCGGGCAGAGACTGAAGGTGGCGGAGAGGGAAAGCTTCAGAGCCACGGAGGAGAGCACAGCAACAGGGGTGCAGAGGGCAAAGCGGGGAGATTCCCCACAGAGGATCGGTGCCGACCGGCACTCACCAGCCCGGGAGGCTTGTCTGCTAACACGCCGAGGCGGGCAGGGCTGGGAGCTGAGGCTCCGGCTTTGGTAAGAGAGCAGGGAGAGGACTGGGGTTGGTGGGGTGAACACAGCCTGAAGGGGGTTAGTGCACCACGGCTAGATGGGAGGGAGTCCGGGGAAAAGTCTGGACCTGCCAAAGAGGCAAGAGACTTTTTCTTCCCTCTTTCTTTCCTGGTGTGCAAGGAGAGGGATTAAGAGCACTGCTTAAAGGAGCTCCAGAGACGGGCACAGGATGCGGCTAAAAGCGCGGACCCCAGAGAGAGGTATGAGATGCTAAGGCTGCTGCTGCCGCCACCAAGAAGCCTGTGTGCGAGCACAAGTCACTATTCACACCCCCCTTTCTGGGGAGCCTGTGCAGCCTGCCATTGCCAGGGTCCCGGGATCCAGGGACAACTTCCCCGGGAAAACGAATGGCGAGCCTCAGGCTGGTGCAACGTCAAGCCAGCCTCTGCCGCTGCAGGCCTGCCCCGAACTCCATGCCCCTCCCTCCCCATGGCCTGAGTGAGCCAGAGTCCCCGAATCAGCGGCTCCTTTAACCCCGTCCTGTCTGAGCGAAGAACAGACGCCCTCCGACGACTTACATGCAGAGACGGGGCCAAATCCAAAGCTGAGTCCCTGGAAGCTGTGAGAACAAAGAAGAGAAAGGGAAATCTCTTCCAACAGCCTCTGAAGCAGAGGATTAAAACTCCACAATCAACTTGATGTACCCTGCATCTGTTGAATACATGAATAGACAATGAATCATCCCAAATTGAGGAGGTGGACTTTGAGAGCAAGATTTATGATTTTTTTCCACTTTTCTTCTTTTTGTGAGTGTGTGTGTGTATGCTTCTGTGTGAGATTTTGTCTGTATAGCTTTGCTTCCACCATTTGTCCTAGGGATCTCTTCGACCATTTTTTTTGGTTTTGTTTTGTTTTTCTAATTTTTTTCTTAATAATTATTTTTTACTTTAATACCTTTATTTTATTTTACTCTATCTTCTTTCTTTGTTTCTTTCCTTCATTCCCTCCTTTAGACAATGAATCATCCCATTTGAGGAGGTGGACTTTGAGAGAAAGATTTATGATGTTTTCCCCTTTTCCTCTTTTTGTGACTGTGTATGTGTTTGATTCAGTGTGAGATTTTGTCTCTATAGCTTTGCTTCTACCTTTTGTCCTAGGGTTCAATCCGTCCATTTTTTTTTTGTTGTTAATTATTTTTTATTTTAATAACTTTATTATATTTTATCTTACATTATTTTATTTTACTTTATCTTTTTTGCTTTTTTTTCCTTCCTTCCCTCATTCCTTCCTTCCTTCCTTCCTTCCTCCCTCCCTCCCTCCCTCCCTCCAGCCCTCCCTTCTTTCCTTCTTTCTTTCTTTCTTTCTTTCTACTTCTACTAATTCTTTATTTCTACTTTTTCTCCCTTTTTTTCTGAGCCGTGTGGATGAAAGGCTCTTGGTGTTGCATCCAGGAGTCAGTGCTGTGCCTCTGAGGTGGAAGAGCCAACTTCAGGACACTGGTCCACAAGAGATCTCCCAGCTCCACATAATAGCAAATGGCAAAAATCTCCCAGAGATCTCCATCTCAACACCAGCACACAGCTTCACTCAAAACCAGCAAGCTACAGTGCTGGACACCCTATGCCAAACAACTAGCAAGACAAGAACACAACCCAGCCCATTAGCAGAGAGGCCACAAAAATCATAATAAGTCCACAGACACCCCAAAACACACCACCAGACGTGGACCTGCCCACCAGAAAGACAAGATCAAGTCTCATCCACCAGAACACAGGCACTAGTCCCCTCCACCAGGAAGCCTACACAACCCACTGAACCAACCTTAGCCACTGGGGACAGACAACAAAAACAATGGGAACTACGAACCTGCAGCCTGTGAAAAGGAGACCCCAAACAGAGTAAGATAAGCAAAATGAGAAGACAGAAATACACACAGCAGATGAAGGAACAAGATAAAACCCCACCAGACCTAACAAATGAAGAGTAATTAGGCAGTCTACCTGAAAAAGAATTCAGAATAATGATAGTAAAGATGATGCAAAATCTTAGAAATAGAATAGAGAAAATGCAAGAAACATTTAACAAGGACCTAGAAGAACTAAAGATGAAACAAACAACAATGAAGAACACAATAAATGAAATTAAAAATACTCTAGACGGGATCAATAGCAGAATAACGGAGGCAGAAGAACGGATAAGTGACCTGGAAGATAAAATAGTGGAAATAACTACTGCAGAGCAGAATAAAGAAAAAAGAATGGAAAGAACTGAGGACAGTCTCAGAGACCTCTGGGACAACATTAAATGCACCAACAATCGAATTAGAGGGGTTCCAGAAGAAGAAGAGAAAAAGAAAGGGACTGAGAAACTATTTTAAGAGATTATAGTTGAAAACTTCCCTAATATGGGAAAGGAAATAGTTAATCAAGTCCAGGAAGCACAGAGTTCCATACAGGATAAATCCAAGGAGAAACACGCCAAGACACATATTAATCAAACACTGTCAAAAACTAAATACAAAGAAAGCATATTAAAAGCAGCAAGGGAAAAACAACAAATAACACACAAGGGAATCCCCATAAGGTTAACAGCTGATCTCTCAGCAGAAACTCTACAAGCCAGAAGGGAGTGGCAGGACATACTGAAAGTGATGAAGGAGAAAAACCTGCAACCAAGATTACTCTACCCAGCAAGGATCTCATTCAGATTTGATGGAGAAATTAAAACCTTTACAGACAAGCAAAAGCTGAGAGAGTTCAGCACCACCAAACCAGCTTTACAACAAATGCTAAAGGAACTTCTCTAGACAAAAACACAAGAGAAGGAAAAGTCCTATAATAACGAACCCAAAACAATTTAGAAAATGGGAATAGGAACATACATATCGATAATTACCTTAAATGTAAATGGACTAAATGCTCCCACCAAAAGACACAGATTGGCTGAATGGATACAAAAACAAGACCCATATATATGCTGTCTACAAGAGACCCACTTCAGACCTAGAGACACATACAGACTGAAAGTAAGGGGATGGAAAAAGATATTCCATGCAAATGGAAACCAAAAGAAAGCTGGAGTAGCAATTCTCATATCAGACAAAATAGACTTTAAAATAAGGACTATCAGAAGAGACAAAGAAGGACACTACATAATGATTAAGGGATCGATCCAAGAAGAAGATATAACAATTGTAAATATTTATGCACCCAACATAGGAGCACCTCAATACATAAGGCAAAAACTAGCAGCCATAAAAGGGGAAATCGACAGTAACACATTCATAGTAGGGGACTTCAACACCCCACTTTCACCAATGGACAGATCATCCAAAATGAAAATAAATAAGGAAACACAAGCTTTAAATGATACATTAAACAAGATGGACTTAATTGATATTTATAGGACACTCCATCCAAAAACAACAGAATACACATTTTTCTCAAGTGCTCATGGAACATTCTCCAGGATAGATCATATCTTGGGTCACAAATCAAGCCTTGGTAAATTTAAGAAAATTGAAATTGTATCAAGTATCTTTTCCGACCACAACGCCATGAGACTAGATATCAATTATAGGAAAAGAGCTGTAAAAAATACAAACACATGGAGGCTAAACAATACACTACTTAATAACGAAGTGATCACTGAAGAAATCAAAGAGGAAATTAAAAAATACCTAGAAACAAATGACAATGGAGATACAACGACCCAAAACCTATGGGATGCAGCAAAAGCAGTTCTAAGAGGGAAGTTTATAGCAATACAAGCCCACCTTAAGAAGCAGGAAACATCTCGAATAAACAACCTAACCTTGCACCTCAAGCAATTAGAGAAAGAAGAACAAAAAAACCCCAGAGTTAGCAGAAGGAAAGAAATCATAAAAATCAGATCAGAAATAAATGAAAAAGAAATGAAGGAAACAATAGCAAAGATCAATAAAACTAAAAGCTGGTTCTTTGAGAAGATAAACAAAATAGATAAACCATTAGCCAGACTCATCAAGAAAAAAAGGGAGAAGACTCAAATCAATAGAATCAGAAATGAAAAAGGAGAAGTAACAACTGACACTGCAGAAATACAAAAAATCATGAGGGATTACTACAAGCAACTCTATGCCAATAAAATGGACAATCTGGAAGAAATGGACAAATTCTTAGAAATGCACAAACTGCCAAGACTGAATCAGGAAGAAATAGAAAATATGAACAGACCAATCACAAACACTGAAATTGAAACTGTGATTAAAAATCTTCCAACAAACAAAAGCCCAGGACCAGATGGCTTCACAGGCGAATTCTATCAAACATTTAGAGAAGAGCTAACACCTATCCTTCTCAAACTCTTCCAAAATATAGCAGAGGGAGGAACACTCCCAAACTCATTCTACGAGGCCACCATCACCTTGATACCAAAACCAGACAAGGATGTCACAAAGAAAGAAAACTACAGGCCAATATCACTGATGAACATAGATGCAAAAATCCTCAACAAAATACCAGGAAACGGAATCCAACAGCACTTTAAAAGGATCATACAACATGATCAAGTGGGGTTTATTCTGGGAAGGATTCTTCAATATACGCAAATCAATCAATGTGATAAACCATATTAATTAATTGAAAGAGAAAAACCATATGATCATCTCAACAGATGCAGAAAAAGCTTTCAACAAAATTCAACACCCATTTATGAAAAAAAAAAAACCTGCAGAAAGTAGGCATAGACAGAACTTTCCTCAATGTAATAAAGGCCATATGTGACCAACCCACAGCCAACATCACCCTCAATGGTGAAAAACTGAAAGCATTTCCACTAAGATCAGGAAAAAGACAAGGTTGCCCACTCCCACCACTCTTATTCAACATAGTTTTGGAAGTTTTAGCCACTGCAATCAGAGAAGAAAAGGAAATAAAAGGAATCCAAATTGGAAAAGAAGAAGTAAAGCTGTCACTGTTTGCAGATGACATGATACTATACATAGAGAATCCTAAAGATGCTACCAGAAAACTACTAGAGCTAATCAATGAATTTGGTAAAGTAGCAGGATACAAAATTAATGCACAGAAATCTCTGGCATTCCTATACACTAAGGATGAAAAATCTGAAAGTGAAATCAAGAAAACACTCCCATTTACCATTGCAACAAAAAGAATAAAATATCTAGGAATAAACCTACCTAAGGGGACAAAAGACCTGTATGCAGAAAATTATAAGACACTGATGAAAGAAATTAAAGATGATACAAATAGATGGAGAGCTATACCATGTTCTTGGATTGGTAGAATCAACATTGTGAAAATGACTCTACTACTCAAAGCAATCTACAGATTCAATGCAATCCCTATCAAACTACCACTGGCATTTTTCACAGAACTAGAACAAAAAAGTTCACAATTTGTATGGAAACACAAAAGACCCTGAATAGCCAAAGCAATCTTGAGAACGAAAAACGGAGCTGGAGGAATCAGGCTCCCTGACTTCAGACTATACTACAAAGCTACAGTAATCAAGACAGTATGGTACTGGCACAAAAACAGAAAGATACATCAATGGAAGAGGATAGAAAGTCCAGAGATAAACACACGCACATATGGTCACCTTATCTTTGATAAAGGAGGCAGGAAGGTACAGTGGAGAATGGACAGCCTTTTCAATAAGTGGTGCTTGGAAAACTGGACAGGTACATGTAAAAGTATGAGATTAGATCCCTCCCTAACACCATACACAAAAATAAGCTCAAAATGGATTAAAGACCTAAATGTAAGTTCAGAAACTATCAAACTCTTAGAGGAAAACATAGGCAGAACACTCTATGACATAAATCACAGCAAGATCCTTTTTGACCCACCTCCTAGAGAAATGGAAATAAAAACTAAAATAAACAAATGGAACCTAATGAAACTTCCAAGCTTTTGCATAGCAAAGGAAACCATAAACAAAACCAAAAGGCAACCCTCAGAATGGGAGAAAATACTTGCAAATAAAGCAACTGACAAAGGATTTTTTTCCAAAATTTACAAGCAGCTCATGCAGCTCAAAAACAAAAAAACAAAGAACCCAATCCAAAAATGGGCAGAAGACCTAAATAGACATTTCTCCAAAGAAGATATACAGACTGCCAACAAACACATGAAAGAATGCTCAACATCATTAATCATTAGAGAAATGCAAATCAAATCTGCAATGAGATATCATCTCCCACCAGTCAGAATGGCCATCATCAAAAAATCTAGAAACAATAAATGCTGGAGAGGGTGTGGAGGAAAGGGAACACTCTTGCACTGCTGGTGGGAATGTGAATTGGTTCAGCCACTATGGAGAACAGTATGGAGGTTCCTTAAAAAACTACAAATACAACTACCATATGACCCAGCAATGCCACTACTGGGCATATACCCTGAGAAAACCATAATTCAAAAAGAGTCATGTACCAAAAATGTTCATTGCAGCTCTATTTACAATAGCTCGGAGATGGAGACAACCTAAGTGTCCATCATTGGATGAATGGATAAAGAAGATGTGGCACATATATACAATGGAACATTACTCAGCCATAAAAAGAAATGAAATTGAGCTGTTTGTAATGAAGTGGATAGACCTAGAGTCTGTCATACAGAGTGAAGTAAGTCAGAAAGAGAAAGACAAATACTGTATGCTAACACATATATATGGAATTTAGGGAAAAATATGTTATGAAGAACCTAGGGGTAAGACAGGTAAAGACACAGACCTATTAGAGAGTGGACTTGAGGATATGGGGAGGGGGAAGGGTAAGCTGTGATAAAGTGAGAGAGTGGCATGGACATATATACACTACCAAACGTAAAATAGATAGCTAGTGGGAAGCAGCCGCATAGCACAGGGAGATCAGTTCGGTGCTTTGTGACTGCCTGGAGGTGTGGGATAGGGAGGGTGCGAGGGAGGGAGACATAAGAGGGAAACGATATGGGAACATATGTATATGTATAATTGATTCAGTTTGTTATAAAGCAGAAACTAACACACCATTGTAAAGCAATTATACCCCAATAAAGATGTTAAAAAAAAAAAGAGTGAATAGGCCCTCCACAGAATAAGGAAAATATTTGTAAATCATAACATCTGATAAGGGATTATTATCCATTATATATAAAGAACTCCTAACTCAACTCATTGACAAAAAAAAACAGCCCAGTTCAAAAATTGGCTTGCATAGACATTTCTCCAAAGAAGATATACCAAGGGCCAATGAGCACATGAAAAGATGCTCAATATCATTAGCCATTAGAGAAATGTGAATTGAAACCATAAAAGATAAGATATGATGCTTATAATTTTAAAAAATAGAAAATAATATGTGTTGGCAAGTATGTGGAAAAGTTGGAACACTGTGCCTTGCTGATAGGAATATAACATAGTGCCACTGCTGTGGAAAACAGTCTGTTCCTCAAAAAGTTAAACAGAATTACCATATGATCCAGCAGTTCTACTCTTAGGTATATAATCCGAAAGAATTGAAAGCACGAACTTGAATAGATATCTGTACACCAGTGTTCATAGAAGCAATATCTATTCACATAGTCATAGCACCCAAAAGTTGGGGAAAAAACCCAAGTGTCCATCAACAGTTGAGTGGATAAAGAAAATGTGGTGGAATCTTATTCAATTATAAAAAGTAATAGCTTTTTTTAAAATATGCCACAACATAGGTGAAACTTGAAAACATGGTGAATGTATTTAATGTCACAGAACTGTACACTTACAAGTGGTTAAAATGATAAATATTATATTATGTATATTTTATCACAATAAAAATCAGTTTTTAAAAAATCAGTATATTCTTGGCCAAAGAGTGAAGAGATCTCTAATTTTAATTGGTTCTACAAAACTACCTCAGGAGTATGTACTGTTGTTAGTTTCATTTGTTTCTTTCCAGAATTGTTTAACAATTACAAACCATGTTACAATGAATATTCTTGAACAAGCCTCATTTTACACATTAGCAATTGTCCTTTAAAGAACATTTCAAGAAATTAAATATTCTGAGTCATATGGTATTTACATATAATTTAAAAATATTTTGAAAGCCAGTTCTCCAAAGTGGCTATACCAGTTTACATTACCATACAGTTTACAATTTACATTCCCAACGTATGCTAGCCAACACAGATATTCAACTTCTTTAAGCCTTTGCCAATGTTATAGACAAAAATTCTTCTTATTCCTCCCTAAATTCTCATTTCCCTAATTACATTTTTTCACTGGTGGTGTTAAGCATCTCTTCATGTTTATCCTTCTGTGAAGGATATACATGTTTATAGGATATACTGATTATAAATTTTCCTATTTTTTTAAAGTTGTATGTTGGTTGGGTTCACCGGGAAGCAGATGCTGAGATAGAGTTAAGAGTGAAAAAAGTTTATTAGGAAGTAATTTTCCTGTGAAAGGAAAAGGGAGGAAGCAGGATTGGGCGAGGAAGCTATCAGTATTCAACATAGATGGCCAGTCACAGAGTCCCACGTCAGGCAGATATGCCACAGTGTTGCTCAGCCATTGGCAAGGGCCACCCCAAGAACAGTGTGACCTCGGCATCAAAGTTTAGGTGAACCTGAAGGAGTCTGCTGCTGAAGGCCATTAGCTAACTACACTCCACAAGTTGTCGTTTTCTGACTGGATTGTAGCTTTTCCTTATATATAACAATTATTAATCTTTTGTTAAATATTTTGTATGTTCTAGCTTTTGTATCTCTCATAGACATAGCTTCCTCATGTTGTCATTATAAAAATATTATCCCACATTTTCTTCTAATACATTTAGGCACTTTATTTACTACCAATTTTATATGGTGTGAATCATAAATAAAGGTGGTAGAGGTGTAAATGTATTATTTTCTAAATAGATATGCACTAGCCCAACAGCCTTTACTGAGCTCTTAGTCTTTCCCACTTATCAGGCAAGCTATCTTAATCTTATATTACTGAAGCCTGCACTTCAGTAATCCAAAATCCACAGGATTGACATAATAGATAAAAATAAAAGAGAAACCACAACTTGCAAAATGTAACCTGACTCACAAAGCAGATACTCTACCAAACCAAAACTATGACATGCATCACAAAGTCTCAAAATTAAAACTCTTTTAACACCAGTTTGTTCTGACCCATATGTTCTGAGACCACAGAAAAACTAGCCTAAGAGTAACATAAACAGACTCATACATTCTAAAAATAAGACCACCATTTGTAACACTAAGTCCTTAGTTTATAAATTCTTAATAATCCCTGCCAATACCATCCTATGACTAACGCCAATACCATCCTATGACTAACTCCAACCCCCAGAGCTACCCTAACAACCCCTGTCCCATTCTGAGGTCCTTATGGCGTATGTTCTCCCTTACTGCAGAGTAATAAATCTGTCTTTGACTACAGGGCAATGGCTTTATCAATTTTATTAATTATAAGTTTAAACCTGAAAAAAAATACTGTTGTCTCAATAAACTGAAAAAGGTGACAATTCCTTGAAACAGGGGAAGAGGACAGTTAATGGAAGACATGGCCACAGACAATAGCACACAACCCTGACCCAAGGCAAGAGAATTCTGCCTCAGTCAGTGAGAACCAGAAGAAAGGTTTTCTTGCCCTGTGGTGATGAAGCCAAGAAAAGGAGTAGCCCAGAGACAACAAATAGGGAAACTGGAGAACTTCATCAAAATTAAAAACATTTGTTCATTGAAAGACACTAATAAGACAATGAATAGGCCACAGACAGAAATTACTTACAAAACATATATCTGACAAAAGACCTGTATATATAAAGATATCTTATAACTTGATAATAAGAAAACTAGCAACTCAATTTAAAAATGGGCAAAAGAATTGAACAGGCACTTAAGCAAAGAATATATAAAAACAGCAAATAAGCCCATAGACAACATGTAGCATCAGTCAAATGTAAATTTAAACTGCAATGAGACACCACTACACACCTACTAGAATAGCCAAAATGAAAAAGATAACCTGTACCAAGTATTAGTGAGGGTGTAGAGCAACTGGAACTCTCATTGCTGGTGGCAATACAAAATGGTACAGTTACTTTGGAAAACAGTATGGCAGTTCCTTATAAAGTTAACCATTCACTTAACATATGACCCAGAAATTCCAATCCTAGGTATGTACCTAGGAGAACTGAAAGCTTAAAGACTTGTACTTGAATGTTCATAAAAAGCTTTATAGCCGCAAATTGGAAACCACCCAAATGTCCATCTACTGGTGAATGGTTAAATTGTAATGTATCCATAGAATAGAATAGTACTTAATAAAAAGTACTACCTTGATATATGAAGCATAAGAATATGGATGAATCACATAATCCATACGCTAAATGAAAGAATCCAGACAGAAAAGATTATATTCTATATTGTTCCATTCATGTGATATTTTGGAAAAGGCCATCTTATAAGGCAGAAAACAGATCAGTAGTTGTCAGAAGCTGGGGTGGTGGTGAGGGGATTAACTGCAAAAGGCCAAAAGGGAACTTGATGGGGTGGTAGAAATGTTCTATATCATGATATGGTTGTGGTTACATAACCATATACATTTTTCAAAACTCATCATATTGTACAGTTAAAATAGTGAACTTATTATATGTAGATTATTATCTATATAAAGCTAATTTTTTAAATAAGGCTATTACTTATCTATCAAAATTTTAGATGCACATATATTTGGGCCCAATAATTTCAAGAAACTTATTCTACTGATATACTTGCACATGTAGAATAATTGTGTACAGGGTTATCATGGCATTGCTTGTATGCTTCACTAAATGGGAATGGGGTAGTTAGGGGGCAGGGATGGGAGGGGGACTGTTTGCTTTTGTACTTATCAGATTTTGAATTATTGGATGTATTCATTACTTAGGGGGAAAAAAAAGGAAAAAAATACTTTTTAAAGTGGCTTCCATGGTCCATGTGAGAGATTCTGGAGGCCTGGCCAATAGTCTCCTTACCTCAGGGCAACTGTTTATCATGTGGCCCCATGCAGGTCATTCTCCTCTCCATCTGTGAAATGCCTCTTTGCTCCTAGAACCTTCTCACTTCTCTGCTATCACCCTTGGTGTTTCCAAATCCCAGAGCATTGTAAGAGCCTTCTCTTCTGGGACTTTTCACCCTCTGAAGGTTGGTTCTTTCTGACCACCTTTTCTCTCTCTGGGATTAAGGCACTCCGGAGGAAGGAAGCATGTAATTTCTGTGTCTTTGGTGTCAGCACAGGGCCTGGCCCAGTGTGGGTGCTATTTGATGACATAACCACCAGATGGCAGCATGGTTCTGTTTCCTGAAGGTCGAGTCCCGCTAGATCTGTCCTGTATGGCTATTGAGCACTTGAAATGTGGCTAGTCATAATTAAGATTGTTTTTCATGTAAAACACACATGGAAGTTTGAAGACTTAGTATGAAAAAAGAATAATTTATCTCAATAAATATTTTTATATTGGTTGCATGTTGAAACAATATTTTAGATATACTGGGTTAAATAAATATATTAGCAATTTCATATCTTTTCATTCTTTTTAATGTGACTACTAGAAAATTTAAACTTATGCATGTGGTTCACATTATATTTCTACTGGACAGTGCAGTGCTACACCCTCTGTAAAATCTCCCAACAGAATTGGCACAGAGTCAAGACGGAGAGCCACATGGCACGTAGATGTCACAGAATTGCTTCACCGTCACAGCAGGGTTGGTCCCAGAGGTCCAGGCCACAGTGAGGCCTGGAGAGCAACAAGGAGCTTCTCTGACCATCCTGATTGCTCTCCCCTCCACTGGGTCTCATAGGGAATCCCTGTGGGAGAAGGCAGACCCCACCTAGCTCTGGCAGCGCCAGACGATATGCAGCACTTGACCTGTATTCTCTCACTGACCCCTCACATCAAAACAATTTCAGTGAAGAAACAGGATCAGAGAAGTGGAGGGACATGCCCAAGTTCCTCAGCCGTTGACTCCTAGAGATGTAATTAGACATCACTTGATGCAAACTGTGTCTTCCTCTACATCACATTGCTATCCTCGTGAGCACTGTCCTTCCACGTGCTTACTACTGTGTTGGAAACCTGGACTGCCAGTCATCTCTATTCTGTTCTGTTCATGGATCGCCTGTGTGTTCTTGAAGGCAAACACTGAGTGCCCTACCCTGCAGGTTATGCCCACACACAAGGACAGCTTTCTTGTGTCCTCAGACACACTGTGAATGGAAAGTGCTAGAGGGAAGACTGTCCCAAGGGAAGGCCAGGGAAGAAGAATTTAATGGGGGCTGGCTTCATGCCAGACCCTGTGCTATACACTTTTCTCACATTCTCTCATTTACACCACATAATACCCCTCCAAAGTAGGTGCTCTTACTCCCAATTCACAGTTGAGGAAACTAAGGCACAGAGGGATTTCAATGTGGACAAGCAGATGTTGAGATCTTGTGGTCATATTCTATGTTTTTTCTCAGAACTTCAAGATGTGGTGCCTCAGCAGTATGAGGCTATAAAGAGTACCCTTCTGATGGTGGGTGAGGCTGGGCCTTTCAGAGGCTGCCAGGAGAACAAAGTGGGAGAAGAGCCCTGAGAGTCTACTCCAGATTGTCTGACCTCTGAAATAGTGGGAGTGAAACCAGGAGCAAGAAGCCCTGCAGGGAGTGCAGATTGCCATGTCTTTACCTCTCAAACCAATTTTATGGATTCCCCATCACCTATGAACAAAAATTAGGAAGCTTATACCTGTGCTCATGGTCCAAACAGTCCATCTGTGGGTGTTACTCCAGCCTCACCTTCCATGGTGCACATCTTTTATGCACCCAATAGCCTGCTCTCTGCTTCCCATACATGCCACCTTCCTTACCTGTCCCTTGGTCTTCACCCCCATCATTTTTCCCCTGGAAATGCCCCCTCCCATACAACCTACAATAGCCCTCTACATCTTTGCCTGTCCTCAGCTTACCCATTGTTCAAGATACAGCCAGAGCACTTGTGAGCTAAAACATAGCAATAAGGCATGCTTAACAGATAAGTTTTATCCACAACTGTCAAGAACCTTGAATGCTGGGAAAATTCATCTGGAGATGTGAAGAGAGTTCCTGGCATTGAGTGGCAAATAAAAGTTTTAGGGCAAGGGAAAGACCTTAAGAGTGTGTTTATTTGGAATATGTAACAAAGGTGAGGTGGAGAGCCCTGAAAAGCTATTCGGAGACCACATAACTCCATGATTGAAATGATGCCTTTGGCATCACCAATTTGGGCTTCAGGCTAGCCCAGACGCAAACTGACTACATGGCCTTGGGGAAGTTACTTCCAGTATGCCAGGCACACATCACAAACATGGCATTTAATTCTTACAACAACTCTATGAGAGTATATGCTACTTTTATCCCCAGTTTACTAACAAAGAAACTGAGGTTTTGGGATATTACACTATTTCTCTAACTTCACACAGCTGGTAAGAGTTGGAGTCAGGAATCCATAGAACATATCTGTAATAAGGATAGCACAGTTGCCTAAAGTGCTCAGGCAGGGTAACTATCACATGGTAAGCTCCTGCTGAGAAATCATGGGCCCAAACCAGAAAGTGGAAGTACCAATGGAGAGAAGACCTGGGTTCCATAGATAATGAGGTAGTGGAAAAAACAAAACTTTAGGTACTTCCCTGGTAGTACAGTGGGTAAGACTCCATACTCCCAATGCAAGGGGCCTGGGTTCGATCCCTGGTCAGGGAACTAGATCCCACATGCATGCCACACCACAAAGGAATCCATAGAACATATCTGTAATAAGGATAGCACAGTTGCCTAAAGTGCTCAGGCAGGGTAACTATCACATGGTAAGCTCCTGCTGAGAAATCATGGGCCCAAACCAGAAAGTGGAAGTACCAATGGAGAGAAGACCTGGGTTCCATAGATAATGAGGTAGTGGAAAAAACAAAACTTTAGGTACTTCCCTGGTAGTACAGTGGGTAAGACTCCATACTCCCAATGCAAGGGGCCTGGGTTCGATCCCTGGTCAGGGAACTAGATCCCACATGCATGCCACAACTAAGAGTTCGCATGCCACAACTAAGGAGCTGGCCAGCTGCAACTAAGGAGCCCATGAGCCACAACTAAGGAGCCCACCTGCCATATCTAAGACCCGGCACAACCAAATTAATAACATATGCGTATTGATTGTACATGTTACAGAGCTCATTCACATCCATTATTCCAGAAGACTCTCCCAAGAGACTTGTGAGCAGATAGAGCAGGGAATTTTAGCCCCATTTTGCAAGTAAAGAAATGGAGGCATTTCTAGCAGAGGGCAGTTTCTGCATAACGTCTTCCCAGTGTTTTCCCACTGCAGTGTTAGGACACTGGGCATTAAAATGAGGTGAACCACACTCTACTCAGCTTAAGCAACAATGGAAATTCAAGGATGATGGGGCAGGAGTGCCACTGGACCTCATAGACAACTGGAAATGGAACTTAAAAGACATTAGGAACTTCCACTCCTGCTTAGGACATAGAAAGTCACAGGGAAATGTCTCTCCTACCCAAAAAACCAATCAACAAAAACAAAGGCAGATGACCTATAAAATCATAGTATCAATAAAATGATTGCTTAACCCATCAGAAATCTGAGGTCACCAAGAAAACTGCTAAGCAAAAATACAAAATGTGGGCTTCCCTAGTGGCGCAGTGGTTGAGAGTCCGCCTGCCGATGCAGGGCACACGGGTTCATGTCCCGGTCTGGGAAGATCCCACATGTCGCGGTGCGACGAGGCCTGAGAGCCATGGCCGCTGAACCTGCGCATCCGGAGCCTGTGCTCCGCAACGGGAGAGGCCACAATAGTGAGAGGCCAGCGTACCACAAAACAAAACAAAACAAAACAAAAGGTGACAGACCCCTCTTTAAAAAAAGGCACCCGAGTTAATTTTATCATTGAAAGAGCAGCAGGGGGGGGGGGGGCCACAGACAGGGATAAGAAGAATTTTTGAAGGCCAAATGTGAGCTAGTTTGAGGGTTTAGAATCTTTAGTAGCCCCAGATATAAGGGGAGCTTATATAGATAGACACTGATAAAACTTGGGGACAAAAAGGAAAACAAAGAGAAACCCAACAGGAATTACTGGGCCTTATACTGAGTATGAGGTAGTGGTGATCTACAGCTGGGAGAAGGATAGGGGAGCTGAGAGAGAACTTGCTGAGGTGTGGGCAAGCAGTGTCTGCTGAAGTCTGGGGCAGAGTAGGAGAACTGAGGAAACTCTAAGACTTTTGGGTCTTAGAATTAACACAGGCAATGGCAGTCTATGTTAGTCATCACCAAGAGAGGAAAGATTCTTGATCTGGAGAAGGCCCCAATATGGGAATTACCAGACAGAAACTTGAAAATAACTGTGATGAGCATTTTAAAGGAAAGACAGGAGGGACAACATGAATAGTGGAGAATTTTAGCATACAGATGAAAATTATCCCTTTTTTCAGAAAGAGTCAATGAAATGCTAGAAATGAAAAATATATCAGAGGAGAAGTCTTTCAGTAGACTTCCCAGTAAGACAACAGAGGAAAGAATCAAACTTAAGACAGGTCAATAGAAAATATTCAAACTGAAACACAAAAAGTAAAGAGTGAAAAACAAACAAACAAAAAAGGATTTTTTTAAAAACTGAATGCCTTATAACCAAAGGGTCCCAGAAATGCAAGATTTATTTAACATCTGAAAATCAATCTATGTAAAGCCCCATATTAACAAGCTAAAAGAGAAAATAAAGATTATTTAAATAGACACAGAAAAGCATTTCACAAAATCCAGTCCATTCCTAATTTGTAAAAATTCTCAGCAAACTACGAATAAAATGAAACCTCCTCCACCTGTGAAACATATAATCGACATAGTGAATGAAAGCTTTTCAACAAATGTCAGAAATGAGACAAAGATGTCTACTCTCACCACCTTTATTCAATAGTGAATTGGAGCCCACCGGAATAGTGCAAAAAGGTAAATAAAAGGCATCCAGAATGGAAAGTAAAAATGTCTTTATTCACAATGGGATGATCTCCTATGTAGAAAATCCAATGATTAGTTCTGATGAAACTAAAATGTCTAGCATCTTGCAGGAAACAAGATTTTAAAAATTGTGTTCTTATAAAGAACAACCAGAAATTGAAACCTGAAAGATTATAATATTTACAAAATCATCAAAAATATGAAATTCTGAGGGATAAACATGACAAAAGATTTACAAGATTTTAAAATACAAAACGTCACTGAGAGGTATTTTTAAAGACATTAAAAAAAGACCTTGTTCATGCATAGGAAGACACAACCACCTGTTTGTTCTCTACATCTATGACTCTGCTTCTAGTTAGTTATGCTTGTTCATTTGTTTTGCTTTTTAGATTCCACACATAAGTGAAACCATACAGTAATTGTCTTTCTGTCTGACTTGTTACACTTAGCATAATAACCCCTAGGTCCATCCATGTTGTCACAAATGGCAGTATTTCTTCCTTTTTTGGGCTAATATTCCATTATACCATATATATATATATATATATATATATATATATATATATATATATATATATCTCACATCTTCTTTATCCATTCATCCATTGATGGACATTTAGGTTGCTTCCATATCTTGGCTTCTGTAAGTAATGCTCCAATGAACATATGGGTCTTATATCTTTTCGAATTAGTGTTTTTGTTTTTTTCAGACAAATACCCAGAAGTGGAATTGCTGGATCGTAGAATAGTTCTATTTTTTAATTTTTTGAGGAATCTCCATACTGTTTTTCATAGTGGCTGTATGAATTTACATTCTCACTAACAGTGTATGAAGGTTCCCTTTTGTCCACATCCTTGCCAACACTTGTTATTTCTTGTTTTTTTGAAAATAGCAACTCTGACAGGTGTGATGTGATATCTCATTGTGATTTTGATTTGCATTTGCATTTTCCTGATGATGAGTGCTGCTGATAACTGTTGACTGTGTGTCTTCTTCAGAAAAATGTCTATTCAGATCTTCTGCCCATTTTTTAACTGGGTTGTTTATTTTTTGATGTTGAGTTTACAACTTCTTTGTATATTTTGGATATTAACCCTATATCGGATGTATCATTTGCAAATACCTTCTCCCATTCAGTAGGTGGCCTTTTCATCTTGTTGATAGTCTCCATTGCAGTGCGAAAACTTTTTAGTTTGATGAAGTCCCATTTGTTTATTTTTGCTTTTGTTTCCCTTGCCTGCAGAAACATATCCAACAAAATGTTGCTAAGACTGATATCAAAGAGCTTATTGCCTATGTTTTCTTCTAGCAGTTTTCTGGTTTCAGGTCTTACATTTAAGTCTTTAATATATATACACACACACACATACACACATAAAGTCTATATTGTCTTGTGTCATATAAGGCCAGTATTTCCTTATTGATTTTGTCTGGATGATAGGTCCATTAATGTAAGTGGTGTTTTAAAGGCCTCTTCTATTATTGGGTTACTGTCAATTTCTCCCTTTACGTCTGTTTATATTGCCTTATGTATTTAAGTTGTCCTATGTTGGGTGCATTTATATTTACAATTGTTATATCTTCCTGGATTCGTCCTTTGATCATTATGTAATATTCTTCTTTGTCTCTTGTAACAGTCTTTGTTTTAAAGTCTATTTTGTCTGATATAACTATTTCTAGCCCATTTTTCTTTTGAATTACATTTGCATAAAAACATCTTTTTCCATCCCCTCACTTTCAGTCTGTGTGTCGCTCTAGATCTAAAGTGAGTCTCTTGTAGGCGGCATATATATGGGTCTTGTTTTTGTATGCATTCAGCCACTCTAAATCTTTTGGTTCATTTACATTTAAAGTAATTATTGATAAGTTATGTACTTATTGCCATTTTGTTAATTGTTTTTGGTTTGTTTTTGTAATTTTTTTTTTATTTTTTGCGGTACATGGGCCTCTCACTGTTGTGGCCTCTCCCGTTGCGGAGCACAGGCTCCGGACGCACAGGCTCAGCGGTCATGGCTCACAGGCCCAGCCACTTCACGGCATGTGGGATCCTCCCGGACCGGGGCATGAACCCATGTCCCCTGCATCGGCAGTCAGACTCTCAACCACTGTGCCACCAGGGAAGCCCCTGTAGTTCTTTTTTGTTCCTCCCTACTTTTACTATCTTCGTTTATGATTTGACGACTATCTTTAGTGTTATGTTTGGATTTCTTGCTCTTTTTTGTGTGTATATCTATGATACACTTTTGCTTTGTAATTACCATGAGGTTTATATATAGCAATCTATATATTTATGTGATTATTTTAAGTTGGTGATCTCTTAAGTCAAACTCATTTTAACAACCTTGTGTTTTTAACTCATCTTCCATGTTTACTGTTTTTGACATTATATTTTACATCTTTTTGTTTTGCGTTTCCCTTAACTAGTTACTAAGAAAATAGATGATTTTACTAATTTTGTCTTTTAACCTTCCTGCTTGCTTTATAACTGGTTAGTCTACTACCATTGCTATATATTTACCTTTACCAGTGAGATTTTTTCTTTCATAATTTTCATATTTCTAGTTGTGGCCTTTTCTTTTATGCTTAGAGAAGTCCCTTTAACATTTCTTGTAAAGCTGGTTTTGTCGTGCTGAACTCTTTTAGCTTTGCCTGTCTATAAACTATTTTATCTCTCCTTCAAATCTGAATGATAGACATTGGATAGAGCATTCTTGAGTGTAGTTTTTTCTCTTTTATCACTTTAAATATATCATGCCATTCCCTCTGCCCTGCAGTTTCTGCTGAAAAATCAGCTGATAGCCTTATGGGAGTTCCCTTTTACCTAACTTGTTACTCTTCCTTGCTGCTTTTAATATTGTCTTTGCCTTTACTTTTTGCCATTTTGATTACAACGTGTTTTGGCGTGGTCCATTTTGGGTTGATCTTGTTTGGGACTCTCTTTGATTCCTGGACCTCGATGTCTGTTTTCTTTCCCAGATTAGGGAAGTTTTCAGCTATTATATCTTCAAATATGTACTCTTCTCCTTCTGGGACCCTTATAATGCAAATGTTAGTATATTTTGTGTCACCACAGATGCCCTCATTTTTTAAAATTCTTTTTTCTCTTCAGCTTCAGTAATTTCCACTACTCTGTCTTCCAGTTTGCTGATCCATTCCTCTGTATCACCTAATATACTGTTGATTCCTTCTATTGGGACCCCAGGGGTCCTAGGGCTAGTGCAGGCCCACTGGTATGCAGGGCCGGGTCCTGGGACAGCTGGGGGCTCAGGGGATTCTAAGGCAGCCGGCCTGCTGGTGAGTGGGGCTGTGTCCCCATCCAGTTAGCTGCTTGACCTGGGGTGTCCCTGTACTGGAGCCCACTGGCTGGTGGGTGGGATCAGATCTTGTCACTAATAAGCCAGAGGAAGGATTCCAAAATGGAGCTCACTAGCACCAGAGTACTTATGGTAGGATGAGCTCCCCTAATGGATTCTTCCAGCATCTATGTCCCCATGGTGAGTCCCAATTGCCTCCTGGCTCTCCAAATTCAGGAGGTGTGTCTGATCCAGGCTCCTTTTAAATTACTGCTTCTGCCCTGAGTCCCAGAGCATGTGAGATTTTGTGTGTCCTTTAGTGGAGTCTCTATTTCCCTCAGCCCTCTGGGTTTTCCAAAATTAAGCTCCACTTGCCTTTAAAGGCAAATGTTCTGGGAGCTCATCTTGGTGCATGGCCCCTAGGCTGGAGAGCCCAGTGCAGGGCTCAGATGCCTCACTCCTAGGGGAGAACCTCTGCAATTGTAATTATCCTCCCATTTGTGGGTCACCCACCTATGGTATGGGTCTTGACTATACCCCTCCTACCCATCTCATTGTGGTTCCTTCTTTTTATCTTTAGTTGTACAAGATCTTTTCTTTCTTTTTTTTTTTTGCATCTTTATTGGAGTATAATTGCTTTAAATGGTATGTTTCTTTCTGCTTTATAACAAAGTGAATCACTTATACATATATATATGTTCCCATATCTCTTCGCTCTTGAATCTCACTCCCTCCCTCCCACCCTCCCTATCCCACCCCTCCAGGAGGTCACAAAGCACTGAGCAGATCTCCCTGTGCTATGTGGCTGCTTCCCACTAGCTATCTACCTTACGTTTGGTACTGTATATATGTCCATGCCTCTCTCTCACTTTGTCAGAGCTTACACTTCCCGCTCCCTATATCCACAAGTCCATTCACTAGTAGGTCTGTGTCTTTATTTCTGTCTTACCCCTAGGTTCTTCATGACATTTTTTTTTCTTAAATTCCACAAATATGTGTTAGCATACGGTATTGGTCTTTCTCTTTCTGACTTACTTCACTCTGTATGACAGACTCTAGGTCCATCCACCTCATTACAAATAGCTCAATTTCGTTTCCTTTTATGGCTGAGTAATATTCCATTGTATGTATGTACCACATCTTCTTTATCCATTCATCCAATGATGGACACTTAGGTTGTTTCCATCTCTGGGCTATTGTAAATAGAGCTGCAATGAACATTTTGGTACATGACTCTTTGAATTATGGTTTTCTCAGGGTATATGACCAGTAGTGGGATTGCTGGATCATATGGTAGTTCTATTTGTAGTTTTTTAAGGAACCTCCATACTGTTCTCCATAGTGGCTGTAACAATTCATATTCCCACCAGCAGTGCAAGAGTGTTCCTTTTCTCCACACCCTCTCCAGCATTTATTGTTCCTAGATTTTTTGATGATGGCCATTCTGACTGGTGTGAGATGATATCTCATTGTAGTTTTGATTTGCATTTCTCTAATGATTAATGATGTTGAGCATTCTTTCATGTGTTTGTTGGCAGTCTGTATATCTTCTTTGGAGAAATGTCTATTTAGGTCTTCTGCCCATTCTTGAATTGCGTTGTTGGTTTTTTTGTTATTGAGCTGCATGTGCTGCTTATAAAATTTAGGAGATTAATCCTTTGACAGTTGCTTCATTTGAAAATATTTTCTCCCATTCTGAGGGTTGTCTTTTGGTCTCGTTTATGGTTTCCTTTGCTGTGCAAAAGCTTTGAAGTTTCATTAGGTCCCATTTGTTTATTTTTGTTTTTAATTCCATTTCTCTAGGAGGTGGGTCAAAAAGGATCTTGCTGTCATTTATGTCATAGAGTGTTCTGCCTATGTTTTCCTCTAAGAGTTTGATAGTTTCTGGCCTGACATTTAGGTCTTTGATGCATTTTGAGCTTATTTTTGTGTATGGTGTTCGGGAGGGAACTAATCTCATACTTTTACATGTACCTGTCCAGTTCTCCCAGCACCACTTACTGAAGAGGCTGTCCTTTCTCCACCGTATATTCCTGCCTCTTTTATCAAAAATAAGTTGACCATATGTGCATGGGTTTATCTCTGGGCTTCCTATCCTGTTCCATTGATCTATCTTTCTGTTTTTGTGCCAGTACCATACTGTCTTGATTACTGTAGCTTTGTAGTATAGTCTGAAGTCAGGGAGCCTGATTCCTCCAGCTCCGTTTTTCTTTCTCAAGATTGCTTTGGCTATTCGGGGTCTTTTGTGTTTCCATACAAATGGTGAAATATTTTGTTCTAGTTCTGTGAAAAATGCCAGTGGTAGTTTGATAGGGATGGCATTGAATCAGTAGATTGCTTTGGGTAGTAGAGTCATTTTCACAATGTTGATTCTACCATCCAAGAACATGGTATATCTCACCATCTATTTGTATCATCTTTAATTTCTTTCACCAGTGTCTTATAATTTTCTGCATACAGGTCTTTTGTCTCCTTAGGTAGGTTTATTCCTACATATTTCATTCTTTTTGTTGCAATGGTAAATGGGAGTGTTTTCTTGATTTCACTTTCAGATTTTTCATCCTTAGTGTATTAGGAATGCCAGAGATTTCTGTGCATTAATTTTGTATCCTACTACTTTACCAAGGTCATTGATTAGCTCTAGTAGTTTTCTGGTAGCATCTTTAGGATTCTCTATGTATAGTATCATGTCATCTGCAAACAGTGACAGCTTTACTTCTTCTTTTCTGATTTGGATTCCTTTTATTTCCTTTTCTTCTCTGATTGCTGGGGCTAAAACTTTCAAAAGTATGTTGAATAACAGTGGGAGAGTGGGCAACCTTGACTTGTTCCTGATCTTAGTGGAAATGGTTTCAGTTTTTCACCATTGAGGACGATGTTGGCTGTGGGTTTGTCATATATGGCCTTTATTACGTTGAGGAAAGTTCCGTCTATGCCTACTTTCTGCAGGGTTTTTTTAATCGTAAATGGGTGTTGAATTTTGTCGAAAGCTTTCTCTGCATCTATTGAGATGATCATATGGTTTTTCTCCTTCAATGTGTTAATATGGTTTATTACACTGATTGATTTGCGTATATTGAAGAATCCTTGCATTCCTGGAATAAACCCCACTTGATCATGGTGTATGATCCTTTTAATGTGCTGTTGGATTCTGTTTCGTAGTATTTTGTTGAGGATTTTTGCATCTATGTTCGTCAGTGATATTGGCCTGTACTTTTCTTTCTTTGTGACTTCCTTGTCTGGTTTTGGTCTCAAGGTGATGGTGGCCTCATAGAATGAGTTTGGGAGTGTTCCTCCCTCTGCTTTATTTTGGAAGAGTTTGAGAAGGATAGGTGGTAGCTGTTCTCTAAATGTTTGGTAGAATTCCCCTGGGAAGCCATCTGGTCCTGGGCTTTTGTTTGTTGGAAGATTTTTAATCACAGTTTCAATTTCAGTGTTTGTGATTGGTTTGTCCATATTTTCTATTTCTTCCTGATTCAGTCTTGGCACGTTGTGCATTTCTAAGAATTTGTCCATTTCTTCCAGGCAGTCCACTTTATTGACATAGAGTTGCTTGTAGTAATCTCTCATGATCTTTTGTATTTCTGCAGTGTCAGTTGTCACTTCTTTTTTTCATTTCTAAATCTATTCATTTGAGTCTTCTCCCTTTTTTTCTTGATGAGTCTGGCTAATGGCTTATCAATTTTGTTTATCTTCTCAAAGAACCAGCTTTTAGTTTTATTGATCTTTGCTATCATTTCCTTCATTTCCTTTTCATTTATTTCTGATCTGATCTTTATGATTTCTTTCCTTCTGGTAACTCTGGGGTTTTTTTGTTCTTCTTTCTGTAATTGCTTTAGGTGCAAGGTTAGGTTGTTTATTCGAGATGTTTCCTGTTTCTTAAGGGTAGGACTGATTGCTAAAAACTTCCCTCTTAGAACTGCTTTTGCTGCATCCCATAGGTTTTGGGTCATCGTGTCTCCTTTGTCTTTTGTTTCTAGGTATTTTATTATTTCCTCTTTGATTTTTTCAGTGATCACTTTGTTATTAAGTAGTGTATTGTTTAGACTCCATTTGTTTGCATTTTTTACAGATCTTTTCCTGTAATTGATATCTAGTATCATAACGTTGTGGTCAGAAAAGATACTTGATACAATTTCAATTTTCTTAAATTTACCAAGGCTTGATTTGTGACTCAAGATATAATCCATCCTGGAGAATGTTCCATGAGCACTTGAGAAAAATGTGTATTCTGTTGTTTTGGGATGGAATGTCCTATAAATATCAATTGAGTCCATCTTGCTTAATGTACCATTTAAAGCTTGTGTTTCCTTATGTATTTTCATTTTGGATGATCTGTCCATTGGTGAAAGTGGGGTGTTAAAGTCCCCTACTATGAATGTGTTACTGTTGATTTCTCCTTTTATGGCTGTTAGTATTTGCCTTATGTATTGAGGTGCTTTGTTGAGTGCATAAATATTGACAATTGTTATATCTTCTTCTTGGATCGGTCCCTTGATCATTATGTAGTGTGCTTCTTTGTCTCTTCTAATAGTCTTTATTTGAAAGTCTATTTTGTCTGATATGAGAATTGCTACTCCAGCTTTCTTTTCGTTTCCATTTGCATGGAATATCTTTTTCCATCCCCTTACTTTCAGTCTGTATGTGTCTCTAGGTCTGAAGTGGGTCTCTTGTAGACAGCATATATATGGGTCTTGTTTTTATATCTGTTCAGCCAATCTGTGTCTTTTGGTGGGAGCATTTATTCCTTTTACATTTAAGGTAATTATCAATAAGTATGTTCCTATTCCCATTTTCTTATATTGTTTTGGGTTCGTTATTGTAGGTCTTTTCCTGCTCTTGTGTTTCTTGCCTAGAGAATTTCCTTTAGCATTTGTTGTAAAGGTGGTTTGGTGGTGCTGAACTCTCTCAGCTTTTGCTTGTCTGTAAAGGTTTTAATTTCTCCATCACATCTGAATGAGATCCTTGCCGGATAGAGTAATCTTGGTTGCAGGTTTTTCTCCTTCATCACTTTAAATATGTCCTGCCATTCCCTTCTGGCTTGCAGAGTTTCTGTTGAAAGATCAGCTGTTAACCTTATGGGGATTCCCTTGTGTGTTATTTGTTGTTTTTCCCTTGCTGCTTTTAATGTTTTCTTTCTACTTAATTTTTGACAGTTTGATTAATATGTGTCTTGGCGTATTTCTCCTTGGATTTATCCTGTATGGGACTCTCTGTGCTTCTTGAACTTGATTACTATTTCCTTTCCCATATTAGGGCAGTTTTCAACTATAATCTCTTCAAACATTTTCTCAGTCCCTTTCTTTTGCTCTTCTTCTTCTGGAACCCCTCTAATTCGAATGTTGGTGCATTTAATATTGTCCCAGAGGTCTCTGAGACTGTCCTCCTTTCTTTTATTTCTTTTTTCTTTATTCTGCTCTGCAGTAGTTATTTCCACTATTTTATCTTCCAGGTCACTTATCTGTTCTTCTGCCTCAGTTATTCTACTATTGATCCCATCTAGCGTTCTTTGTTTTGTTTTGTTTTTGTGGTACGCGGGCCTCTCCCGTTGTGGAGCACAGGCTCCGGATACGCAGGCTCAGCGGCCATGGCTCACGGGCCCAGCCGCTCCGCAGCATGTGGGATCTTCCCAGACCAGGGCATGGACCCGTGTCCCCCCCATCGGCAGGCGGCCTCTCAATGACTGCACCACCAGGGAAGCCCTAGAGTATTTTTAATTTCATTTATTGTGTTGTTCATCGTTGTTTGTGTCATCTTTAGTTCTTCTAGGTCCTTGTTAAATGTTTCTTGCATTTTCTCTATTGTATTTCCAAGATTTTGGATCATCTTTACTATCACTATTCTGAATTCTTTTTCAGGTAGACTGCCTATTTCCTCTTTATTTGTTAGGTCTGGTGGGTTTTTATCTTGCTCCTTCATCTGCTCTATGTTTTTCTGTCTTCTCATTTTGCTTATCTTACTGTGTTTGGGGTCTCCTTTTTGCAGGCTGCATGTTCATAGTTCCTGTTGTTTTTGGTGTCTGTCCCCAGTGGCTAAGCTTTGTTCCATGGGTTGTGTAGGCTTCATGGTAGAGGGGACTAGTGCCTGTGTTCTGGTGGATGAGGCTGGATCTTGTCTTTCTGGTGGGCAGGTTCACGTCTGGTGGTGTGTTTTGGGGTGTCTGTGGACTTATTATGATTTTAGGCAGCCTCTCTGCTAATGGGTGGTGTTGTGTTCCTGTCTTGCTAGTTGTTTGGCATAGGGTGTCCCTCACTGTAGCTTGCTGGTCGTTGACTGAAGCTGTGTGCTGGTGGTGAGATGGAGATCTCTGGGAGATTTTCACCGTTTGATATTATGTGGAGCTGGGAGGTCTCTTGTTGACCAGTGTCCTGAAGTTGACTCTCCCCACTCAGAGGCACAGCACTGACTCCTGGCTGCAGCACCAAGAGCCCTTCATCCACACGGTCCCGTGGCTGTAGTTAAGAGGCCTCAGTTCCTTGCCAAATGGATCGCTCCTTAGGGCTGCTTGAGTGTCCTCATGACATGGCAGCTGGCTTACCCCAGGATGAGTGATCTGGCCTGCTGTCCCCACGACTGTCGCGGCTTCGGCCGCCAGGGCCCCTCCAGAGCCGGCAGCCTCAGTGAGGCCACCCTCCCCTTGGGCTCTGGGGCAGTTCCGTGACGACGGAGGGAGGAGACCCCAAGCCGGGCGTTTCAGCTCTGTGGAACAAGATCTTTTCTGCTAGTCTTCAGGCCATCTTATGGATAGCTGCTCTATAAATATTTGTAATTCTGGTGTTCCCATGGGAGAACAAAAACTGAGGGTCTTTCTATTCTGCCATCTTGGCCATTCCGCAAATTTTAAATTTTATATCAAATTTTAATATACAGTTTATCAAATTTTAAATGCGTCACTTATTGTATGTCAATTATTCTTCAATAAAACTATTTTTAAAAAACTGGAACAGAGCTCAGAAGTATGTGAGACAATATCAAACAGTCTAACATGTGTTATTGGAATATAAGAAGGATTAATGAGATGATATATTTGAAAATATGATGGCCATGATTTATCAAAATTAGTGAAATATATCTACGCACAATTCCAAGATGCTCTGTGTACCCCAAGCAGGATAAATTCAAAGAAATCCACATATAGTCATATTCTGGTCAAAATTCTGAAAATCAAGATAATAACAAAATCCTGAAAGCAGAACAAAAGACAATCCATGTAGGAAACAGTGAAAAGAAAAATGGCTGACATGTAATCAGAAGAAATGACATCCACAAGACAATGGAACTACATCTGTAAAGTGATGAAAGACAAAAATTACAATTCTGTATCTAGAGAAAATAGTCTTCAAAAGTGAAGGCAAGGGCTTCCCTGGTGGTGCAGTGGTTGAGAGTCCACCTGCCGATGCAGGGGACACGGGTTCGTGCCCCGGTCCGGGAAGATCCCACATGACGTGCAGCGGCTGGGCCCGTGAGCCATGGCCGCTGAGCCTGTGTGTCCGGAGCTTGTGCTCCACAACGGGAAGGCCACAACAGTGAGAGGCCCACATACCGCAAAAAAAAAAAAAAAAAAAAAAAAAAATGAAGGCAAAATAAAGAAGAGAAATGATAACAGGAAGAAACTCAATTCTGCAGGAAGAAATTTTAAAAAGCACCAAATAGAGTAAAATCTTTTTGAAAGACCGTTATGCCAGTTTGCTCTTCCAAGAGAGCAAATTATAAGATAGAGTTAGGAGTGTGAGAGGTTTACTGAGTGTGTTGTCTGTGAAAGATAAAAAGAGAGGTCAGAATTTTGCAGGGGAAGCCTTCAGAGTACAGTATAAATTGAACATCTGAAAAAGGAATGGGGTAGGAAGCAGGATTTGGAAGGGAGATCTGTTGAAACTTCAGACAACCCAATAGAGAGCTCCATAGCAAAGAAAGCCCATTGGAAGAGCACTGTACTTGTTGAAATGGTCACACTCTGGCAAGCCTGCCATTCTTATTCATTTGCTGGGGACTGCCTGAGAACTCATGACCTCAATTCTAAAGCTGAGGGAGATTCTGAAGGCACTATAACTGGAGGCTCTCAGATAACTGCACTTCTCATAGCCGAACAGTGAGGGTTTTTTTCTTAAAGGGAGCTGTGAGCAGCACACTTCCATGGGTGCCTCAACTGTTTAAAGTAAAAATTACAATACAATGTGGGAGTTTTAGTGTATAGAAAAGTAAGATATACTTCAACAAGAGCACAAGGTATGGGTAGTAAATTGGAAGTACACTTTTGTAAAGTTCTTACATTGCCCATGCAGTAGTATAATACATTTTAATGGTAGACAATGATAAGTTACAGGTGCATATTGTAATCTCCAGAGCAGTGGTTCCTAAATGTTTTCATTTCAGGACTTCTTTAGACACTTAAAAAATATTGAAGACACCAACAGACTTCTATTAGGTGGGTTAAATGTATCAATATTTACCATATTAGAAATTAAAACTGAGAAAAAATATTTATTTTAAAATAGTAATAATCATCTTATCATTTAAGATAAATAACATTTTATAAAAAATAACTATTTTTCGAGGCTTCCCTGGCAGCGCAGTGGTTGAGAGTCCGCCTGCCGATGCAGGGGACATGGGTTCGTGCCCCAGTCCGGGAAGATCCTACATGCCACGGAGCGGCTGGGCCCATGAGCCATGGCCACTGAGCCTGTGCATCTGGAGCCTGTGCTCCGCAACGGGAGAGGCCACAACAGTGAGAGGCCCGTGTACTGCAAAAAACAAAAGAAAACAAAACAAAACAAAAGAAACTATTTTTCAAAACAACATAAATGGGGAAAAGAGTGGCATTGTTTTACATTTTTTGCAAATCTCTTTAATGTCTGACTTATTAGAAGACAAGGAGATTCTCCTATCTGCATCCTCATTCAGTCCGTGGTGATGCACTTTTCTGGTTAAGGTGTATGAAGGAAATCCAGCCTCATGTCAGCACATCATTGGAATAGGGGTGCTGCATTTTAATAGTTCTTTTAGATAATTAGGGATATGCTGCTTTGATACTGCACCAAAATTCAACAGCTGGTCTTCTTAAAGGTTAGTTGCAATGTGGAATCTAAATACCTATCAATAAATTCTCATACCATTACATTAAAATCCCTTAGCCTATTTTTTGCATAATGAATAAATCTTTTACTCATAGATTATGCATGTTACATTATGCATTGGTCACTTGGAAAATACTGGTTCACTGAGATATGCAGGTATTTCAAATGTTAATACATTCTATTACATAATATCAAAAATATTATTAATATCACCAATGATCTCATCAGAAACATTTTTAAATATTGAGAAGCTGACAAACTCTCACTGGCATTTACAATTATAAATTACAAATTCACTTGAAAGCTTAAATTTTATCATTGGTAACAAATACTGTCATAAGTGGTTGGCTCATTTTATTTGTTTTTGAGAAAATGTCTATCAATACCCAGGTCTGAATATTTATATTTTATCTGTCAGTAGTTCTTTCAAGGAAAAGTGGTTTCCCATGAAAAATAAGCAGCAACTTCAGGTCACAAATTCAAACAATTGCTCAAATCCTTTTGTATATTCCTATTTTGTCACACAGAATATTGAAGTCATTACTAAAGGGTGAAGATTTCCATAAAATTAATAAATTTTACTTCAAGAAAGAGAATCTTAAGTGAAACTGACTTTAAAAAAAAACTTTGAGTGTGTCAGTAAAGAAAAGAATGACTACTAATACACTGGTACCACTGCCCTGATTCATGCTAAATGGGCCAATAGTTTTACTTATTGCTTTTGCACCATCTTTTGCAAAGATTAACACATTTAAAAAGGCAAATAGCATCTGAAATATTATAAAAATAATTTTGATATTTTGGACCCCTTGAAAGGATCCTAGGGCCCTCCTATGGCCCCCAAGAAGTTCACAAACCACAGTTTGAGAACTGCTACTTGTCAAGTGATCAGGCAATGAGCCACTTTTTTAGTTATGGTTCTCCCAAGTGTCAGTATTTGAAGATCTTTTCTCTGAGATAGTTGTTTCTACAATCTTCTGCCTTTACGGGATAGGAAGGAGATGAAAATTAGCCCAGCAACAGAAGTTCTGTGAAAATAAAGAGGATAATGGTTTCACATTCAATATTTAGACTTTACCTAAGTCGACGGTTTTCTTTCCAGCATATCATTCCCAGCTGGTGCCTGTAAGTCACATCCCCTCTTCTTCAACTTCTCCAGAGAATTTCACCTGTCTGCATGGGTGGAATAAAGGAACTCTGGGTTGGGCCATGCTGTGTTCATATTTAAACAATCTGTCCTCATTTCTCCCTCATATTTCATGGTGCCTGATACTCCAGTTTGTCAACTTTTCTAGCCAAAGAACATTAAACAACTCATATAATGAAATGTCAGGGTACACATGAATTTTCTGGGGTCAAGATCAGAGCTGATACTCTACTCCATTTCTGACACCCTGTTAGCCACCTTTAGAGCCACTGGATGGCCATTATGCATATGTGGCCTGTATCTACACATAATCTTCCTCTGCTTTTCATGACTTCAGGCCTGAGGTGGATGCTGTGACACATCACCTAGATCCCTCTTCAGGAATGAAGAATCATCCCAGCTGCTGGGAGTGTTGCTGGTAGGGAGCACCCAGCTGTCAGACTCATTTGGGGATTGCCTCAGCTGTAGATAGCCAGTTCACACAAGGTACATTGCTTTCACAGGGTGATTACAACCAAGCAAATGCTCAATCAAGAAAAAGCCACATTCAAATGGTAGGAAAATTTATGGCCTTTTTACCCACCCCCACTCCACTTTCTCCCAGGTGTGGCATGGTTGAGAGGAAGTAACCCAATTCCCAGTTCCCTCCCTCAGGTCAGAAGGACTAGTCTGTGGGATACCCAGGAGCTGATTTCTGTTGCACTTGACTCCAGAGTTCTGACAGGGAACAACAGCATAGCTCAGATCTCAGATTGGCAGAAGTCACTGAAGGAAGTGGAAAGCACAACTGCACATGAAAACTGCAAGGGGATCACTGACCCATGGATGCCTGGGTCATGCAAGGCCCTGAGAAGCAGTCGTAAGATTCTCCGAGAAGATAACACACTTAACAGCAGCCATGTATTCCAGGGAAATTGGAGGGAGGGGAATGCACACATATGGCACAAGCAAGATTCATGCCCAGGAAAAAAAACCTGAGAAGATGTTAGCTTCATCCCAAGTGGATCCCAAGGCTGAGGATATACCCTGCCAATTACTGAAGGTATTGCATGCTAATCTGCAAAGACAAGGGGAGGTGGCTGTTTTCTCACATGCCAAATTTTCAACAAAAGATCATAAGGCATACACAGAAACAAGAAAAAGGGCCTATTCAAAGGAACAAAATAAATCTCCAAAAACTATCCTTGAATAAACACAGGCAACAGACTCACTAGACAACACCTTTAAAACAACTTACTTAAACATGCAAAAAAGCTAAAGGAAAACCTGGACAAAGAACTAAAGGAAATCAGGCAAATAATATATGAACAAAATAAGAATATCAACAAAGAGAGATAGTGTAGAAAGGAGCCAAAAAAAAAAAAATTCTGGAGGTGACAATACAATAATTGAATTGAAAAATTCACTGGAGATGGAGGGGTTCAACAGCAAACTCAAATAGACAGAAGGAAGAATCAGTAAACTTGAAGACAGGTCATTTGAAATTGTTGAGTCTGAGGATCAAGAAGAAAAAAGAATGATGAATAGTGAATAGAACCTGAGGGATTTACAGGACACCATCAAAAGGACCAATATATACAATTACAGGAGTCCCAGAAGGTGAGAGAGATTATTTGAAGAAATGATGGCTCAATAGTTATGAAATTTGAGGAAAGACAAAGCTCTACAAATTCCAGAAGCTCATTGGTGCTTTGTGACCACCTAGAGGGGTGGGATAGGGAGGGTGGGAGGGAGATGCAAAAGGGAGGGGATATGGGGATACATGTATACATATAGCTGATTCACTTTGTTATACAGCAGAAACTAACACAACATTGTCAAGCAATTATATGCCAATAAAGATGTTAAAAAAATTTAAAGCAAAAAACACAAACAACAACAACAACAACAAAATTCCAGAAGCAGCAAATTCCACGTAGGATAAATCTAAAGAGACCCATGTCAAGACATATAATGAAAAAACCAAACGTAAAAAGAGAATCTTGAAAGCAGCAAGAGAAAAGCTACTCATCATGTGTAAGGGATCCCAGGAGGCAATGAAATGATACATTTAAAGTGCTGAAGAAAAGAAACTTGTCAACTTAGAACTTTATATCTGGCAAAACGGTCCTTCAAAAATAAGGGAGAAATTAAGGAATTCCCAGACAAAAAGCTGAGGGAGTTCATTACCACTAGATCTGCCTTGCAAGTAATGTTCAAATAAGTCCTTCAAGTTGAAATGGAAGCACAGTAGACTTGAAACTGTAAAATTCCTAGAATTAAACACAGGGGAAAAGATCTTTGACATCGATTTTGGCCATTTTTTTCTTTTTTTTTTTTGGATATGACACCAAACTCACAAGCAGCTAAAGCAAAAATCAACAAGTGGGACTACACACATCAAACTTAAAAGCTTCTGCAAAAGAAACAGTCAACAAAATGAAAAGGCAAGCTACAGGATGGGAGAAAATGTCTGCAAACCATCTATCTCATAAGGGATTAATAGTCATAAGGGGTAAATACATACAGAACTCAATAGCAGAAAGCAAATAATTTGATTAAAAAATGGACAGAGGACTTCAATAAACTTTCTTCCAAAGAAGACATACAAATGGCCAACAAGTACACAAAAAGGTGCTCAACATCACTAATCATCAGGAAAAGGCAAATTAAAACCACAATGAGATACCACCTCACATCTGTTAGAACGGCTATCAAAAAAAAGAGAGACAACAAATGCTGATGAGAATGTGGAGAAAAGGGAACCCTTGTGCACTGCTGGTGGAAATGTAAATTGGTGCAGCCACTGTGGAAACAGTATAAATATTCCTCAAAATTGTTTTAAAAAGAACTATCATGTGATTCAAAACTCATTTCTGGGTATATATCCAAAAGAGATGAAATCAGTATCTCGAAGAGATATCTGCACTCATGTTCACTGCAGCATTATTCACAATAGCCAAGACATGGAAAAAACCTAAGTGTCTACTGACAGATGAACGAATAAAGAAAATAAAGAGACACACACACAGAGGAATATTATTCAGTCATTAAAAAGAAGGAAACCCTGCCATTTGCCACAACATGGATGGACCTTGAGGGCATTATGCTGAGTGAGATAAGCCAAAGGCACATACTGTATGATCTCACTTATATGTAGAATCTAAACACCTGAACTCACAGAAGCAGAATGGTAGTTACCAGGGGTTGCAGGGGTGAGAGAAATGAGGACATGTCAGTCAAAGGTGCAAATTTTCAGTGATAAGAGGCATAAGTTCTGGGTATCTAATGTACAGCATGGTGACTATAGTTAGTAATACTGTATTGTATGCTTTAAAGTTGCATAGATTTAAAATATTCTCACAATAACAACAACAAAATGGTAATTATGTGAGGTGAAGGATGTGTTAACTAACTTTACTGTGGTAAACATTTTTAAATATACACATGTATCAAATTATCATATGGTACACTTTAAACATAAACAATGTTGCATGTCAATTATATCTCAATAAAGTTGGGGATGGGGGAACTACAATGAGATATCACCTCACTCCTATTAGGATACTGATTATCAAAAAGCCAAGAGACAACAAGTGTTTGAGAGGATGTGGAGAAAAGGAAACCCTTGTATACTCTTGGTGGGAATGTAAATTGGTGCAGCCACTATGGAAAACAGTATGGACATTCCTCAAAAAATTAAAAATAAAATTACGATGTGATACAGCAATCCCACTTCTAAGTATATACCCAAAGGAAATGAAACTAGGACTTGAAGAGATACCTGCACTCCCATTTTCACTGTAGCCTTATTCACAATATCCAAGATACAGAAATAATCTATGTCCATTGACAGAAAGATGGATTAAAAAGAATGTGATATATACATGCAATGAACTATTATTCAGCTATGAGAGGGAAGAAAACACTGCCATTTGCAATAACATGGATGAATTTGGAGGACATTAAGTGAAATAAGCTAGATATAGGAAGACAAGCTGGAAAAATAAAGGAATAGAAAGAAGTAAAGCTTCATATGTATGATGAACTGATTTTCAATTAATGTGCCAGGCCAATTCAACTGGAAAAGGATAGTCTTTTCAACAAAGGGTGCTAAAACAATTGGCTAACCAAAAAGATAAATTTACACTTTTACCTCATACCATTCACAAAATTAAACTTAAAATGGATCACAAACATGAATGTTACGGCGACAATAAAACTTCTAGAATAAAGCTCAGGAGAAAATCTTCATGACCTTGGGTAAGGCAAAGACATGATCCATCAAAAATAAAAGGATTAATGAGACGATCAAAATTTAAAACTTTTGCACTTCAAAAGACACCATTAGGGGACTTCCCTAGTGGTCTAGTGGTTAAGACTCTACACTTCCACTGCACAGGGCACGGTTTTGATCCCTGGCCAGGGAACTAAGATCACGCATGCTGCACGTGGCGAAAAGTTTAAAAAAAAGGAAAAGACCATTGGGAAGATGAAAAGCCTCAGACTGAGAAAAGATATTTGAAAGCATATCTGGTAAAGAACTTATACTCAGAATATAAAAACTTACAACTCAATTATATGAAGATAAACAAGGCAATGAAAAAAATGATCAAAAGATGTGAGTAAACATTTTACCAAAGATACAAGAATAGCTATAAGTCCATGAAAATATGCTTAACATTATTAATCATTATGGAAATGCAAATTAAAAGTACAATGAGATAACATTAAACACCGACTAGAAAGGCTATAATCAAGCAGAAAGAAATTATCAAGTGTTAATGAGGATGTAAAGAAACTAGAATATTCATATATTGCTGTTGGGAATGTAAAATGGTACAAACACTTTGGAAAACTGTTTGGCAGTTTCTTAGAAGGTTAAACATAAACTTATCATAGGACCCTGCAATTCTACTCCTCAGTATTTCTCCTAGAGAAATGAAAACAGATGTCCACAGAAAGATTTGTATATAAGTGCTTATAGCAGTATCAATCAAAAAACCCAAAACTAGAAAAAAATCCAATGCCCATCAATTAAAGGAAAACCAAAATGTGATATATCCATACAACAGAATCCTATGCAGCAATAAAAAGGAATAAACTATTCATATGTTACACGATGAAGGAACTTGAAAAATATGCTAAGTGAAAATAAAACCTTAAATTCCACTCCTACTCCATGCTCTCCCGCTTCTGTAAATAAGTAGGCCTTATGTAATACATTGTTCTCTGTTGCCCTTATTTTATATTCACTTTCTTTTTCTTACGGCATTGAAGTCTTTAATTCTTTATGATCTCTCACAACAGATTCAAATTTCTCCTCTTAAATTTGGAGATCAGGTTTTACAACCTTTAATATGTGTTAGGTTGAAAATTTAGCTACTAGTTATTGTGTTTTGTGTACCCATGATATTTTAGAAAGTATGCTCTGTAATTATTTTGTTCATTTATCAAATGATCTCTATGAGGTAGATATTATGATTCCTCTTTATCATACAAAGAAACAGGATAGAGAGATTACATGGCATGCCAAGGATTGGCTTCAGTGACTAAGCTTTTGAAGCCAGAATTTTTTATGGAAGATCATGTTGACTCTACTTGATGTGCCCTAAAGGTATATATGCATTTAATTTAGGTGTGAGTTTGTGTCCTTTTATTGGAGCTATGGACAACTTATTCAGGATAGCTTGGGATGTTATATATATATATAATTCTGGTTTGTTGAGTCCATCATATACTATAGATGAAATTTAATAGCAATCCTTCATCCTACCTTGGGAGACTAAAAACATCAAGGGGTTTATCCAGGAATTTTTAAGATCATAGCTTTGAAATGGTAACTATGGTAAAGGCTATATTCTAGATGCATGCCTATATTTTAGTTCTTAGGTCTTTATTCATTGTCTTTTGGATTCTTATTGAATTATGTTTAATTCAAGTAAATTCATGTTTTATAGCAACTTTGGTTGTCTGGTAACAAAGCTCTGTACATACTGAAGGCCAAAAACTTGCATGGAGGCCCAAGTTGGGAGTTTGCTAGAAAACGGAACATCTCTGTAGGAAGCAGAAGGACAGTAAAAGAAATGTTATTTGGGAATAGAGTGAGGAGGCTGAAAACCTGAGACAGACACATTTGTACACAATACAAAAATAGTTGTGTAGGATCATGATCCTGAATTTTCAAGAAAAGGTTTAATTATGGTTATTGCTCTCCATTTAAAAAAAAATAAAGAAAATTTAAAATCTGTAAAAAAAATATGCTAAGTGAAAGGAACCATATTCAAAGGACTACATATTGCATGATTCTCTTGGGAACTAGGTCACCATCCTCTCAATCACAACTATATATAAATCAGATACTATTTTTTAATGGAGTTCTCCAGTAACTGGAATATATTTTCTCACTATTCAGACATCCTCTGCTTTGCCATTCACCATACCCTGTTTCCCTAGTCTCTATATTGGGGTATCCAGGATATTAAAATAATCATTATAAGATTACTTAGGGAGCCTTATTTACAACCTTAAAAGTTATTAGACCAATATATTTGAACCTCCTTGTGCATCTCTTCAGATTTTCTCAGCCACCTCCTTTCTCATTTTGGCCAGTGTCCCACTTCTGCTGGGTCACTTCTCCATTTTCAGACTTGGTTGAAACATCACACCTCAGGATTTAGTGTTTAGCTTCCTAAGCAGCTGCCAATGGGCTGGATGATGCAACCTGGAAGTTTAGAGGAGTTAGCTTTTATGAGAATCTATGACTAATTGGTCCTAGACTAATGGGATGGGAAGCATGACATGGAAGGGAGCTGGGCATATTTTAAGAAGAAAAGGGTACAAATATATTCAGGCAGTTCTCACTTTGCATGGTACCACGTTAATGCAAACGTGTTCATACTGGAGCCTTGTTCATTCTTTTTGTGGTTCTCTATCAAGCAAAGCAAAAGAACACAGTTCTTATGTGCATGAATTTCTGTTAACAAGGTACCATGCAAAGCAAGGACTACACACACACACACACATACACACACACATACTGCATTTATTGAGAACCTGTCATATGAAACATGCTCATATTAAGTACTCTGGCTAATATACCTAGGGATATAAAATGAGATATTAGAAACAGTCTACATTATCTGTGACAAATAGATAAGCTATATAGTTTGCTTTTTTAAACTTTTTTTAAATAAATTTATTTTATTTATTTATTTTTGGCTGCAATGGTTCTTCATTGCTGCGTGCAGGCTTCCTCTAGTTGCAACAAGCGGGGGCTACTCTTCATTGTGGTGTGCGCTTGCTTCTCACTGCGGTGGTTTCTCTTGTTGCAGAGCACAGGCTCTAGGCACTCGGGCTTCAGTAGTTGTGGCTTGCAGGCTCTAGAGCGCAGGCTCAGTAATTGTGGCACACGGGTTTAGTTGCTCCACGGCATGTGGGATTTTACTGGACCAGGGATAGAACCCGTGTCCCCTGCATCAGGAGGCGGATTCACAACCCCTGTGCCACTGGGGAAGTCCCTGTATAGTTTGCTTTTTAAATCTGTTTCTACATCACTATTTCATTGCAAATCCTCAAAGAAGCTCTCTACTTACAAACAGTGGGTTCTGCATTAGTATAACTGTAGAGATTCAAAATTTGCAGTTACCATTCAAGAGCATAAAAATGTAACTTAAATTTTTTTACTTTTTAAAATTTTTTTAAATGTTGAGCCTTCTTTTAATTTATTTATATTTATTTTTGGCTGTGTTGGGTCTTTGTGCAAGGGCTTTCTCTAGTTGTGGCAAGCGGGGGCCACTCTTCATCGCAGTGCGCAGGCCTCTCACTGTCGTGGCCTCTCTTGTTGCGGAGCACAGGCTCCAGACGCGCAGGCTCAGTAGTTGTGGTGCACAGGCTTAGTTGCTCCGCGGCATCTGGGATCTTCCCAGACCAGGGCTCGAACCCGTGTCCCCTGCATTAGCAGGCAGATTCTCAACCACTGCACCACCAAGGAAGCCCTATTTTTTAATTTTTAATAATAGTTTGCATCTGCTAATCCCAAACTCCCAATCCTTCCCTCCCCTTCCTCTTCTCCCCCTTGGCAACCACAAGCCTGTTCTCTATATTTGTGAGTCTGTTTTTGTTTCATAGATTTTTTTTTTTTTTTTTTTTTTTGCGGTACGCGGGCCTCTCACTGTTGTGGCCTCTCCCATTGCGGAGCACAGGCTCCGGACACACAGGCTCAGTGGTCATGGCTCACGGCCCCAGCCGCTCCGCCGCATGTGGGATCTTCCCGGACCGGGGCACGAACCCGTGTCCCCTGCATCGGCAGGTGGACTCTCAACCACTGCACCACCAGGGAAGCCCCATAGATATGTTCATTACTGTCAAATTTTAGATTCCACATATAAACGGTATCATACGATATTTGTCTTTCTCTTTCTCACTTACTTCGCTTAGTATGATAATATCTAGGTACATCCACACTGCTGTAAATGGCATTATTTCATTCTTTTTAATGGCTGAGCAATATTCCATTATATATTTATATATATATATATATATATATATATATATATATATATACCACATCTTTATCCATTCATCTGTCAATGGACATTTCGGTTGTTTCCATGTCTTTGGCTATTGAAATAGTGTTGCTATGAACATAGGGGTGTATGTGACTTTTCAAATTGTACTTTTGTCTGGGTATATGCCCAATGTGTCCCCTGCATTGGCAGGCAGATTCTTTACCACTGAGCCACCAGGGAAGTCCCTGGAGACTTTTTAATGATGGCCATTCTAACCAGTGTGAGATGGTACCTCGTTGTAGTTTTGATTTGCATTTCTCTAATAATTACCGATGGTGAGCATATTTTCATGTGTTTATTAGCCAACTGTATGTCTTCTTTGGTGACATGTCTATTTCAGTCTTCTGCCCATTTTTTGATTGGGTTGTCTGATTTTTTTGTTATTGAATTGTAGGAGCTATTTGTATATGTTGGAAGTTAAGCCCTTGTCTGTTGCAGCATTTGCAAATATTTTCTCCCAGTCTATAGGTTGTCTTTCTGTTTGCTTTGCTGTGCAAAAGGTTTTAAGTTCAATTAGGTCCCACTTTTTAATTTTTGCTTTTATTTCTATTGCCTTGGAAGACTGATCTAAGAAAACATTGTTATGACTTATGTCAGAGAATGTTTTACCTATGTTCTCTTCTAGGAGTTTCATGCTGTCTTGTTTTATATTTAAGGCTTTAAGCCATTCTGAGTTTTTGGTGTGTGTGTATGGTGCGAGGGTGTGTTCTAGCTTCATTGATTTACATGTGGCTGTCCAACTTTCCTAACACCACTTGCTGAAGAGACTGTCTTTTCTCCATTGTATATTCTTGCCTTTCTCGAAAATTAATTGTCCATGGGTGTGTGGGTTTATTTCTGGGCTCTCTATTCTGTTCCATTGATCCATATGTCTGTTTTTGTGCCAGTACCACACTGTTTTGATTACTGTAGCTTTGTAGTATTGTCTGAAGTCTGGAAAGGTTATGCCTCCTGCTTTGCTCTTTTTCCTCAGGATTGCTTTGGCAGTTCTGGGTCTTTTATGGTTCCATATAAATTTTAGTACTATTTGTCCTGGCTCTGTGAAAAATGTCATGGGTATTTTGATAGGTATTGCATTAAATCTGTAGATTGCTTTGGGTAGTATGGCCATTTTAACAATATTAATTTTTTCAATCCAAGAGCATGGGATCTCTCTCCATTTCTTTGAATCATCTTCAGTTTCCTTCACTAATGCCTTGTAGTTCTCAGCATATACATCTTTCACCTCCTTGGTGAGACTTATTCCTAAGTATTTTTTTGATGCAATTTTAAAAGGGATTATTTGTTTACATTTTTTTTCTGATATTTCACTGTTACTGTAAAGAAATGCAACCAATTTCTGTATGTCAATCTTGTATCCTGCTACCTTGCTGAATTCGTTTATCAGTTCTAGTAGTTTTTGTGTGGAGACTTTAGTGTTTTCTAGATGTAATATCATGTCATCTGCATGTAATGACAATTTTACCTCTTCCCTACTGATTTGAATATATTTTATTTCTTTTTCTTGCCTGACTGCTGTGACTAAAACTTCCAATATATGTTGAAGAGAAGTAGTGTTACCATTCAAGAGCACAAAATGTAAGTTAAATTTTTTTTATTTTTGAATGTCTTAAAATGCTCCCATTTCTGCTAATGACAGAAAACTGAAATTATTTTGATTTAAAGCAGTTTTATAATAGTCTATCAAACTCAGGGTTCTTCCCTGACCCATTTTCCTCCTTGAGGGTGATCTGTTTCTCAGGGGCTGACATCTCAGCACCAGGAAGGAGTGTCTGGTCCACATGTTGCCTGAACTTGGTCCTTGCTGGCCGCCACTTCTAAGATCTAGGTTTCTGAAACATGATCTTTGGCATTAGCCTCTCCTCATAGCATGTTCAGGACCCTGCTCCTGTTCAGGTTCCTACCATGGCCTCCAGATACCAGAGATCCAGTCTCTATCATCCTTATCCCACAAGCCTCCTTCCTAGTTGATGGTCTTCACACCTTCACTCCTCTCTCATACTTAAACACACTTAGGGGCTTTCCTTAGACTGCCCTGAGATATCTGGGATCCTGTGAAGGGAGCTTTCTCCTTTACGTAATAGCATACCCACTCACTGTGGGGTAGTTCAATTTTCTCACGTAACTAGAAGTATGGAGGTGGGCAAATGCTGACACTGGCTCAACAGCTCAATGATGTCAGAATTCCAGGTTGGCATTGACCTCCCTCCCTCTCTGTGGTCTCAAGGTGTCTACAGTAACTCTGGTCATCACACAACCACATTCAAAGGTAAGGATGCAGCACAAGGCAGTTTCTCCTCCAGAAAATTCCTTATGAAACCCTCTCCCCTTCCACCACCACTCCTTACACCTCATTGGTCAGATCTGGTCACAGTCTACCCCTAGACCAAGAGCTAGGGCACCTTTCCTGAGACAAGGATCCATACTTCAATAAAATTTGAGGCTCTCCTGGAAGGAAGTCATTTGGATAGGTCTTCCACAGCACTCTTCCAACCTTACTGCTGAGGTGCCATGATGAAGTCTTCCCTACAGGTCTGCCAGGTTATGGTGTAGGGA
>NW_006796103.1:71669-86700 GCF_000442215.2 Lipotes vexillifer
AGTTTGCCACCCCCTGCTCTTGGATTCCCCCCAATCCATTGATGGAATTCCACCATACCCATCCCAGCATGCTAATAAGCTCAGGGACCTCTCCTCCAGCACTCATTAAAGTCTAACTGCAATCCCATTCTCTCCTTACTTGGTGGTAACTCTTCTGGGGTGGAAAATTCATTACACATTTTCTTGTATTCTGTTGCCATAATGCAACTCATTGTCCTTGTCCTCTTGACAAGTTTATGAAAAATTTCAAAGTCATTTTAAGTACCTGCTTCTGCCATTAATTTTCCAGAGCCAATTTTGTCACTCAAAGCCAATAATTTGTCCCTTGGTCACTGCTAAGTGATATACTCTTACTTCCATGGGGCAATAAGCTAAGCCTTTTTTGGCCTAATTCTAATGGCGGAAGAACTTCAAAAGAACGGGAAAGACAAAAAATGCTTTATTAAAATGTACCACTCGGACTTCCCTGGTGGCACAGGGGTAAAGAATCCACCTGCCAATGGAGCGGACACGGGTTCAAGCCCTGTTCCAGATAGATCCCACAAGCCACGGAGCAACTAGTCCCGTGTGCCACAACTACTGAGCCTGCACTCCAGAGACCGCAAGCCACAACTACTGAAGCCCATGTGCCTAGAGCCCGTGCTCCACAACAAGGGAAGCCACCGCAATGAGAAGCCTGTGCACCGTAACAGAGTAGCCCCCTCTTGCCGCAACTAGAAAAAGCCCACGTGCAGCAGTGAAGATCCAACGCAGCCAAAAATAAAAGTTTTTTAAAAAGTACATTTAAAAATAAATAAAAATTTTAAAAAAGGTACCACTGTGGTCAGGATGTCAATAGTGGGGTGGGGGCAGGGATGTAGGGCATATGTGAACTCTCTGTATTTCCTGCTCAATTTTGCTGTGAACCTAAAACTGCTCTAAATAATAGTTTATTAATTTAAGTAAAACAACAAAAAACTTATTAGTTCCAGTTTCATACCTGACTCTGTGCTAGGGGTGATCTGTGTTAGGATCCTTGCAGGTCCCTCCCTAACCAGCTCTCTCAGCTGAGATGGAAAGTCCCACAGAGCCCTTCTGACTGAAGCTTTCCATCTCAACTGAAACGTCTCATCAAGCCCACAAGGGTGAAAGGGGCCCTGCCCAAGGCCACTCAAGTATGGCAGGGGTGGAACAGAGGCCATTTGTCTTTATGCCAATTTTTTTCCTAATGCCCTCTGCTGTGTAGTTACCTGTGCAGTTCCTTCTCTCTCGTCTCCTTACTAGCGGAACCAATTCTGCTCAGCCTGGAAACTGGCCTGCTAGGCCTCTTCCCAGCCTTCCCCATTTCTCATCCTTCCTTGCAGCTACTGCGGTGTGCCACAGCACCAACCGATGACTCACAAGTGAATCACTACGTGATGTTGCTGGGAAAACTCTTCAAACAGGTTTGGCAGCTGAAATGTTCCTGCCTTTCCCCTTACATCTTCCTGCCTGGAAAAAGGGTGATGGCCAGTTAATAGCAGTCACAGTGTGACAAAGAGGTGACCTTAAGAATGCAAACCATGCTAGAGTCCGCAGAAAAGCTAGAATCTAGACAGCAATCAATGAAGCTTCCATACTAGCACTAGGCAACATTCATACTTCTTTGAAATGTAAATTTATTTAATCCATTAATGTTAACAGCAGTTCAATGCAATTACTCCACAGGCAGGCTCTCTTATTTAAGATAAAAATAGCCTAAGTCAATCTAAAATTTTAAGTTACAGCTTTTAAGCAAATAGAATTTCAGAATCCCAAGGAGTTAATACAGCAGATGCTTCCTTCAGGTGGGCCAACAGCCAGACTTTTTTTCTTTGAAATATAGTTGATTTACAATATTGTCAGTTTCAGGTGTATAGCAAAGTGATTCAGTTAAATATTTTTTCAGTTACTTTCCATTATAGATTATAAGATACTGAATATAGTTCCCTGTATGATACAGTAAATCCTTATTGCTTACCTATTTTATGTAGTTTGTTAATACCATACTCCTAATTTATCCCTCCCCTCCACCCCTCCACCCCCACTTCCCCTTTGATAACCACGTTTTGAGTCTGCTTCTGTGTTGCATGTAGACTCCTTTGTATTATCATTCAGATTCCACATGTAAGTGATATCATGTCTTTCTCTGATTTCACTTAGCTCTCCAGGTCCACCCATGTTGCTACAAATGGCAATACCTAATTCCTTTTATGGCTGAATAATATTCCACTGTGTCTATGTACACACACACCTTAAACCAATTGTCTGTTGATGGTCACATGGCTTGTTACCATGTCTTGGCTATTGTAAACAGTGCTATGAACATTAGGGTACTTGCATTTTTTTTTTTTCCCACCAGATGTATGCCCTGGAGTGGGACTGCCAGATCATATGGTAGCTGTTTTTAGTTTTTTAAGGAACCCCCATACTGTTCTCCACAGTGGATGCACCAATTAACATTCCCAACAGTGTAGGAGGGTCCACTTTTCTCCACACCTTCTCCTGCATCTATTACTTGTAGACTTTTTGCAGTCATTTTGACTGATTTGACACCTGTGGTTTTGATTTTCATTTCTCTAATGATGTTGAACATCTTTTCACATGCTTGTTCAACCATCAAATATTTCTGAAGGCACTGATGTCCAGTCCCCAAGGAGCCCCTCAGCTCCCCTCCCACCAAGATCCCAACCATGGGAGGTCAAATAGAAAACACAAAATAGAACAATCTGGAAAATTAGTTCAATGGAATGGGGGAAAAATGAGGGCTGGCTGGGGCGTACCAAATATTTTAACAAGGAAGATGGTTAAAGATCATTTAGAATACCTTTATAAGCAAAACTAGAGAAATTCTGAATAAAAAAATCATCCCTAACCCTGGTATAGCCAGTATCATTTTCATCTTCCTATACATTTTCACTCATTGGTGTACATGAAATTGATGCAGTTTTGCCACTCATCAACTGAAATCTTAAAAATCTTTTTAAAGGACTGAACATAAAAAATGCCACAACCAACTGTCTCAATTTAGAGGAAATTTAAAGCCCCAAGCAGTCAGAGGTGTGGAACATGCTGAGAACCCACCTCATGACCTTCATTCCACTGTAACGTTCTCTAAGGAGTGGGAAACAGGATGGGAAACTTCACTGACCCTGTAGTATTTTAAATATATTACTGTTCAAATTATTTGAAAAAATTTTAAGCTACTCCTTAGCTATGCTAACTGTACACAAATCCTAGACTCAGCACCATTCCTAGTATATGGTAAATGTTTGAACTAGACTGGGAATTGAAGAGGGATAATGAGCCAGGTAGTGTCCGCTTTAGTAAACTCAAAAGAATGAGAATTATTTCAAGAAAGTAGGATGTCCTAAGCCGGTGTAACTGTGTATATAAAGACACATAAGCATTTACAAAAATGGAAGTGTGGGATATGGCTCTTCATTAACATACATCTGTGAATAATAAATCAGTAAATTACTGCAAATAAAAAATGAAGTACTTCTACAGACCTTAAAACAAATCTAAATACTCACAAATTTAAAAATGCATCTCATTTGGCAACGATGATGAAGGTTAAGAATGATTTAAAAGCACAAGTTTTAAGGTAAAAGTAATATTTTTATTGGAAAGATGTTTAACAAAATATAATGACTCTATTTTATAACCCTTCATTTTTGTTGACCTTCCAGTCCTTGTACACATTAAAGATTCAATCACAGGATTACATACCATATGAGTGCTCAATACAATGATGGATTCCCACAATATAATACCACCCCTAAGAAGTGCTCCAAATTTTAAGTCCCAGAGACAAAGAAACATAGAAACTTAGCAAGATAAATATTTATCAATACAGTGGAGGAAAAAGCAAAATATTTCAGTAGTTTCATTAAATGCCTTCTTTCAGGTGTAACAAAGGCTACAGAGGGGGACAGAGAGGGCAGTCTCTTGATCAGAAAAGGGATCTTAACCAAAAACAAAACAAACTGTGCTTTCCCAAACTTTCCAGCAACCCCAAAGTGAGATTACATAAGCAACTCTATATTTCAGAAGTCTTAAATCCCCAGTAGCTGATTGATGTTGGTACCATGCTGCTGTTTATAAATCACTAATGCAAGCATGGCTTCCCTTGGTAGTCCTGCAATGTTTTCATTTGGGAGAAAACCTCCAGAAAGAACTCTGTTTACACCAAAGCAAGGTAGCAAAGAAACCGGTTACCGTGGAATAATAAGGCCCTAAGAAAGGCAGCAGGTCGTATAGTTACCTCCTTGTGGGCAAAATCCCTGCCCTAAAACTATGCAACCTACTACCTCTTCCTAGGAACCCATTTTTTTCTTGCCAGTCTTCTACTTAGCAGATGGACTTCAAATTAACCTGTTAAATTAGGTCACATTTTTTTGGTTTTATTTCAAATTCAAACCAATTAGAATTCGTTCACTGATGCTTTTAAAGTTACTGGCCGGAATCCCATGGCGGTCCAATGGTTAGGACTCTGTGGTTTCACTGCTGAGGGCCTGGGTTCAATACCTGGTCAGGGAACTAAGATCCAACAAGCCACAAGCCACAAAGCCAAAAAAAAAAAAAAAACAACAGTTACTGGCCATACGCCTTTGGTAAAAACCACAAATGTGTTTGCTTAAAATCAAACCTCTTGTTATGAAGGGATAAAAAGTAATTCAATTACACCAAGAGGATGCAAACCAGAAGCCTAATACCCAGCCCATCATGTACTGTTGGAGCCACAGACTTTTTGAAACATTTAATACAGTACTAAAATTTAAACATATTTCATAAACTCTCCACCTCTCTTGATAAACTAGAGAATTAGGTGACAGTATGTATAAATCCTTCTTACCACCGTCAACTGAAGCAAATTAACTTACGGCCTGTCCCCTTTAGATGCTGTTTCCTAGTTATAAACCAGCCACTTCTAGGCCCAGGTTGTTTGGATTTTTGACCCTTGACTTCGAGTAAACAGAAGCAAATTCTGATCATGGTTTTTGTTACTACCATCAAAAACAAGCTTTTAGAGACTCCCTCACTATACCATAAGGTACTTTTAAAGGTTTTCACAAAACGTAGTTCTCCACAACTTGAATCAATTACTGGGGCTTGGCCAATAAGGTTATGAAATGTGTCCTTGTACAATCAATAAATGATACAAATTCATTTTTCACTAGACCTAAGGTATTATTAGTTCAGTTTCCAACTGCAGAATGGTGAAGATATCCACACAGGAGGCACATGTATTGGAAACCCACAAAACAACTCCATTTGCCAAACAATTTCTCAAACATTCCCACTTTTCTTTGGCACACCAAAACGCAACGACTACAAAAGGCCCCTGCCCAGCACGTGTATATGTCTAGTTTATAACAAAGACCAATTCTGGACCATGCAGGTTTCCATCTATATGCCAGGGATGAAATAAAACACATAAATCTGACCCAGGATAAATTACCTAGTTTGGACCATCCAAGAGAGAATTTGATGTTTTCTCTCATGCAAAGTTCCTGCTGCCAATGGCACTGCACAGTGATTATCTTAGATATTAAGATTCAGGACAGATGGAAATATTTGGGAAGAGGTGACCTCTCCCTCACCTCCACTTTGCCTCTTTTTCTTGGTAAGTACTTAAAACAGGGAGCTTTAGCCTTGCTTGATTATAAGATGGTTTGGCCACTGGAAGAAAGCTGAAACATGAACCTCCATGAGTGTTAAAAACTCAAGTAGCCCTTTCTAGCATTATCCTCGCATTTTCTTTAAAACAACAAACTATGGATTTCCTTATCTGACAACTTCAGGAGACCTTCCTTTGTGAATGAAGGCCCACTTCAGGTTTTGGGGGGTAGGGCAAAGCTAATATCCTAAGGACTTAACCAGGGAACAAGGGCTGACTGCCAAGAGCCCATTTCTCCTTTTCCAGTCTGGAGAGCGAAGTTGTCCAAATCAACAAGCCAGTGAAACAGAGATTACAACAAAGCCCAAGGCACCCAAAAATCCAAACCAGGGAATGAGTCATAATCAACCTGACTCCATTTTAGCTCAGACAGTGCTTTTCCAGTTGTATTTACCTTTACCACCTAGGATCTCACCCTGGACATCTGTACCAAGAGCAGTTAACCTATTCACAATTCCAAAGAGTCCCCTATTAAGATTTCCTGAAGGTTATTTACTTTCTCCACTCTGAGATTTTTGCTTAATTTCAAATTTCTCAAATATACCACATGTGAAAAATTTAAATGTTAGATCACTGTGTCTATTGTAGGTACACCATATTTGACAGAGAATGTTATTAGCAAAGGACATAAGCAAACTGTAAGTTCAAAGCAATGTCAAAATTCATTCTTCTGAGTTTTTATATGATCTAGATACAAACAAAATGCAGCAAGTCTACTCCTCAGGGAAGGCAATAGATTGTATAGTTATCTCCTGAACAGGGTAAAATCACTACCCCACAACTATACAATCTACTACCTCACTCTGACAGAGCAATATTTTCTTCTGGAATGAAGAGTACAATCTCTTTATGTTGCATTATCAGCATCAATCAAAATAAAACATACACTTATTCTGACACACAGAAATGAGAGGCAAAAAGTATCCCCACCCCCAATCAGTGTACTTGGTAACGTTTTTAGTCTCTAAAATAAGCAGCAACTTGTACACTATAAAGAAATGCTGTGCTACAGCATTTTTACACAAGTTAATCTCAAATGTCATACAATTAGTTATTGATTTTATATGAGGCTGCCTGGATGCAGACTTTTCTATCACGTTAGGAAAGACAGTAGATTGTATAGTTATCTCCCAGTGGTGGGTGTGACCCTAAAACTATACAACCTACTACCTCATCCCACAGTGACGAGAATGCCCAGGGTGAATGCTGAAACGAGACCACAGCTGAGCACCACAGGAAGGCTTTCTCCTAGGTAATCCTGGTTCTCCTGTGTGATTAAAGGAGAAAAAAAAAGTATTAGACCACTTTCATTCACTTAACTTGAACTAAGTTTAACTGAACAAACGCTCCAAAAATCATCAATTTAAACTGTAGCTATATTCCTGAACTATACAGTGCTTTTGTTTCTTATTTTTGATTAGTATTATTCTAAATTCTTGATTATATGAAACCATATGCTTACAAGATTCAGAAATCATGGTTTTATCACATCTCTCACTTGACTTATACACTTTTGATTTTCTTACAGTTTCCTTCCTTGAGAAACCAAAATATCCATTACAAAGGAGGAATACAAGACCCTCTAACAAAGTCTCAAAAACTCAAAAGTCCTGTAAAACGCATAGCCCATGATTAAACACAATAATGTACAAAGGAATTATCCAAAAATATACACAAAGAGAACATAATTTTTAAACTAACCTACTCATATATTCCATGTCAGCAAACACTAAGTGATCTTAACAGAAAATCAAAGATAATCTACTGGATCTGAGTCAGGATCAGGATCCTTCCTTTAGCTAGAAAGGTACTGTGAAGATCAAAGTCAGAAACCAAGCTATTTAACACTTTGGTACAATACTCTCTGAACTAAGCAACATGATCAGTTTAGTTTTATAATCAAACCCTTAAACTAAACCATATTAAATATCAGTCTTCAATTTACAGACTTCATACTTGAGATAGCTACTATAAAGATTACTTAATTTGTTAAGGAATGCCCTAGATTTAACGCCAAAAAATAATTACTAAGTAGTGACTTAGTAGGAATAAACAAAACCTATAATCAAAACCACTCTTATGACATATAGCTCAACGTATTAGAATTCAAGGTTCAAAAGTAAACCCCATACACACTGGGTCAACTGATTTTCAACAAGAGTGCCACAACAAGTCAATGGGGAAACAATAGTTTTTTCAAGAAAGAGTGCTGGGACAACTGGATATTTACATGCAAGAACATAAATCGGAGTTCCTACCTCACACCACATATAAAAGTAACTTAAAACAAATAACTTATTTTAAAGAAGGGTAAAGAATACCCATTTCTCCAAAGATATGACCAATAAGCACAAATGGCCAATAAGTCCATAAAAAGACAATCAACATCATTTATTAGTCTTTAGGGAAACCCGAACCAAAATCATAATGGGATAGCACTTTCAGACCCACTAGGATGGCCATAATCAAAAAGAGAGATCAAAAAGAAAGGAAGTGTTGTTGAGGATAGAGAGAAATTAGATTACATTCCCACTACTAGTTGGAATGTAAAATGGTCAGGTGCTTTGAAAAAGTTTAGAAGTTTATCAAAGTTAAATAGTTACCAAATGACCCAGCAATTCCATTCACAGGTATATTCCTAAGAAAATTAAACACAAAACTTGTACATCAACGTTCACAGCAACATTACTCATTTGGAGTCAACAAAAACCTAGGTTCGTATCCTGGCCCTACACACTCACTGCCACTGAACCCTGGTACAAGTAACTTAGCCTTTCTAGAGCCTCTGTAACATCAATTCATTGGACTAAATGATCCATAATAATAAAGGAAAAGATTTACCACACCCTCAATACACGTAAGGCCCCACATTAAGCCCCGTCATCTGTGCCACCTTATTTAATAGTCTCATCATCTCTATTTTACAAAAGCAAAAACTGGTGCCAAGAAGTTTAATAACCTGCTCCAAATTACGAGATTAACATTGGATCTCCAAACTTACCATACCTGAACTTATTTCAATTCTAAAAGGCCAGATGATTCAAGGTATGAATGTGCAGGCAACTATCTCTAAAAAGTCAAGCACTTATAAACCAATTATCTTTCTCCAGAACCAGCGACAGTCCTTACTTTTAAGATGATAGCCAACAGTAAAACCAGCTGGTACCTCTATCCCAATCCTCAAGTCCAGCTGAACTTTCTCGTTTAAAACATGTCTGAATCCTCATCAAACACAGGAATCTGAAATAAACGTAGAATCTAAAATGTATTCTTTTTTCAATCTTGGCAAATGTAGCATGCTTGCTTCATACTATTTTTCTTGATCCAGAAATGTAAACAGGTACCGTATTAGTAGAAAGCGATATGACAACTTATATACCAAGGGCTGTTAAAATGCTCCCCAATTTGGGGGGAAATATATACAAACATAATCCAAAAGTTGGGTGTTTATCGGTGAGGGGCACAGGCAACAAATATCTACTATGTAGCATCACTATTCATTAGTGTGGTGGTTTCCACCTTTCCATGATCCACACAAGAAAAATATATTTCTAAATAGTACTCATCATATGTCTATACATACACAATACTAAACACAAATACAGTAAGATATTAATATTTAATACTGTTCACAAATCAACACTAACCCGTTTTACTTTACATTTTACTACACATATTATATTGATTTTATGATCCACTGATGGTTTTCAGCCTGCAGTTTTTCAGATAACACTGATTAGAGCAAATTTTGGAAACTAAAATCTTACAGCGAAGAGGACGTAATGTTTAGTTAAGTAAGCTTTCAGAACACAGAACAGAATCCATATACTAGAATTTATGGATTATAAGCACCCATGAAAATGTTCATTAAGAAATAAGGTTAAATAAAAATCCTAACATGCACACTGATCATGAGTATACAATGTTTGGCTAGTCAAAAAGAAAGGAGATGGGTAACTAGCTAGTGTATTTTCAGTCCTTGTGATTTTCCCCTCTACAAGTATACTTCAGAATCAGAGACCGGGTTTGAATCCTGGTACCTCATTTACCACGTCTTTAGACACATCAAGTAATCTCTGAGCCTTTGTTATTTCAACTCATAAAAATCAGACAAATCTTAACAAACAAATGTTAAGAGGGATTAGAAATAAAATACAAAAAGCACGAAGTACAATGCTAAGTGCACAGTGGATGCCCAATAACTTGTAGCTGAAACCATAGTATTAGATTTTTAACTAAAACATTCTTAGACAAGACTATTAGCTAAAACTATCTGAATCTGACCTTTCACGTAATTCCTTTTTTCTAAAAGGAACATAACTTTACATGCATTTTCTATCCTTATTCACTTACTACCTCAATCTGCCGCTTGAACTCCTCCCCTCCCCATTAAAAATCCTAGTGATTGAAAGTCACAATTCAACTTGGACAAAATGTTTCTGTGTAACATAGTACGGGAAAGGAGTGTAGAGCGACGGCTTTGCGGTCAAGCAGCTACCTAGCTGCTGTGTTCTTGGGCAAGTTAAATAACCTCCTTGAGGTTAAGTTCTCCTCTCCAGTTGGGGAACTAACATCCACACCTCATACAGCTGTTCTGAGTTTTAGGAACACATGCAAAGCACCTTAATGACCCAGAAGTACTCAACAAATGGTAACCATTTTTCTTAATAAATTAAATCAATTTGAGAAACTAAGAGAGTAATTTTACCTTCCTGGATATACTTGTGACAGTCAAAAATATTGTACTTATCTTCAATTAAATCATGCTGTGTCAATTTAAAACATGCTGTGAAGAGGCAAATCTACTTCATGATTAGAAATAAGCTTGTTTATCTATTTACATCAAGGTTTCATAACACTCATACTTTACAATCCACTTACATCTTAGTAAACGACAATGTTATGACATCATATGTTTAACATACTTGTATAGTCAACAACTAAAAGTCAGGGTTCTTAACCTGCATCCATAACCGGCTTCACCAGTAACTGTATGTACAATTTTTCTGCAAGAGTCCAGAGCTTTTACCACATTTGCAAAGAAGTCTATAACCAAAAGGTTAGGTGTTATGGTCCTAAAAACACATCTGTATGTACATTCTGAAAGCTACATACGAATTAAAATTATAAATACCACCTTCGCATTTGTCAATTTTCCTAAGATAGTATTTTAAACAAATGGGTTTCTAAATTCTTAAAAGTATGCTAAACAAACATAGTCTAAACACAGGCACACTCTACCTTCTGTATACTTAATACCTATTAAGAGTTTGAACTTCTGAGCTAAAATGTTGTTTCTCCAGCAGTCTAGTTTCCCATCTATAAAAATTAATTTACATATTCCTATAAACAAAGTAGCTCAGAAAGCTTTATTTTTTTATTTTTTTTTGCAGTACGCGGGCCTCTCACTGCCGCGGCCTCTCCCGTCGCGGAGCACAGGCTCCGCACGCGCAGGCCCAGCGGCCATGGCTCACGGGCCCAGCCGCTTCGCGGCATGCGGGGTCTTCCCGGACCGGGGCACGAACCCCTGTGCCCTGCATCAGCAGACGGACTCTCAACCACTGCGCCACCAGGGAAGCCCCAGGGGCATTTTTGAAAAGGGCGGAGAGTGGACCGGGGCACGAACCCCTGTGCCCTGCATCAGCAGACGGACTTTCAACCACTGTGCCACCAGGGAAGCCCCAGAAAGCTTTATTTTTAAAAACCTTTCTTCACATGCCATCTTATGGTTGTATAAACTGAATATTGGTTACTTAATACAGATTTCCTTCAAATACTTGGTTGAATATGAATGAAATTATCTGATGATTCTGGCTGAATATTAAAACATTATGCAAAATATAAAAGCATTTTAAATAATATATGCAAACTCTCCAATAATATTTTGATTCCTTTGACAGAACATATGCATTATTTTTACCCAGGGATCACTCCACCAGTGTTCAGTTGACATGTGAAATTGACAAGATTACATTTTTAGCTATAACTAAGTTTTTGCTAATGAAAATCAACCTACTTCTAAATCTAAGATCTTAATTTCTTGTTTTTTTTTTGAGGGGGGTGGAGGAATTTTTTTTTAAAACGGAGGCATAACTGACATACAGCATTGTATAGTTCCAGGTGTACAACATAATGATTCGCCATTTGCATACACTAAAATGATCACCACAACAAGTCTAATTACCATCCGCTAAATTTGTTATCCTACCAAATACTGCACTAAGCCTGAGACTCGCATTAAGTTTTAAATAGCTAAGTACTAGGTATGTTTCCAAAAGGACCATTTCCTTTCATTCACTCTTAGACATACAGCAGGTACATAAGATGTTCTGGATTAGATGAAATTATCTAAATTCTGAAATTTTTTAAGAAATTAACTAATGTCAAGTCAACTCCCAGGATTCCTTTGTACATTTCCCAATGCAAAGTATTAATTTGGGGCCAACTTCCCTACAAATGCATTCTATCCTACTTCCCTGTATTCGTAAGAGAAGTAAATTCTGCTACAAACCCTATAATGCACACAAATACTTACAGTGAGGCAGGGTATTCCACTTGGGTGGCTTGTTCTGCTTAACAGTCCTTGTATAAACACCATTACTTCTCAATCCTCCCATCCTATTCTGCCTTCTGATCCTTCATTATACTGATATGTTCCCAGGTTGAAAAGCCACTGTATAATCTACACATCCCCCAAAGCCAAGAAAAGGTGGGTTCCTGTCATTAAATCCATATTCCCCAGTTTACAATAACTGACCATATCCTTAGTTTACAATGTACAAGAAAAATGTTCCCTTCTATGTATTAAGCAATCATATAATTGACCAAATAAAAACTGGGGGGAAGGGAAGAAACTGCCAAGTGAACAAATAGCATAACTTCATGATAATGAATACTAACACAAAGCAAAAAAGGATGACTACTTAACAGAAAAACTCCTAAATCATATGCATCATAAATATCAGTTATTTTAAAACAGATCATCTCAAATCTCTTAACACATTCCTAGAGAAGCAAAAGTAACAGTGTAGTTGTCAGCTGCCTCAGCATACTTAAGTCTTAGACCTAAAAAGAGCCTAAGAAATCACCTGATGCAATTTCCTCACATTTGAGATGAGGCTATAGAAAAAGGGGAAATTTTTGGCTGATAATCTGAAACAGCAAATACTTAGCTAGACAAAGCTAATTTTTGAAAAGCAGCTAAGCAATCCATAATGACTACTATCCATTTGGTAGTCATTAGCCACATGTCACTACTGAGTACTGGAAATGGGACTAGCCCCAAATGAGATGTGCTGTAACTGTAAAATACACTCTAGATTTCAAAGACTTAGTATAAAAAAAAAAATAGTGGCTCTCATTTTATCTTAAGTGATTGTGCAATGCTTAGAATACTCATACAGTCAAAGAACATGCAGTGACCAGGCCTCCTTTACTCCAGTCCTGAGGTCACATGAGGGCAATGCTGACAACTCATTACCGGGGATCCAGATTCTTCTATTCTCATCTAGACATGGAAAAATCATTGGAAGTTAATATTCTGGGATGGAGAAGAGCCTTTACTATCTAAATAAAAGCTTCTCAGACTATTAAAAATATTAAGTGATTAAACTGCATGCTGGTCACTGATAGCAAATTTACTTCCCCCAACTCCTGAAAACAAAAGTGAGGGAACATGTTCCACCAAATATAAATAAGCTGGGCTACTTTTAATACTCCTTGGAGAAGACCAGTGCTATAAATGAGAAAAATACCTATTAAAAGGATTGTTCTTCAAACTTTTTTGACACCCTCAGAAAAGGTACTTTTGAAGGAATAAACATGGATATAGCTAAATCAATAGTCTCATGTAACAAACTAATATTTTCTATTTTTAAAAAAATTCTGATCACCACCCACTAAAATGATTTCATGACCCAATAAGCCAGGACCTACAATTTGAAACACTCGTCTAGAACTCTTAATAACGAGCAATTCCCACTATTAACAAAGCTACCATTACATTAGCTATTGAAAGAAAAGGTACACAAATACCTAGTGTGCTGTACTCTAAATCAAGAAATTCTAGTTAATGCTAACTATTCTCAAAAAGTTCACAAGTTTCAAAACAATACTTTAACAGCTGTACATTAAATCAAACACCCCCCAAAAACCCAAACTTACAAAACTTTACTGCCTTTACTACATATACTCCCTGAATATAGTGTAAACGAATCTGACTGCCATACAGCAGAAAAACTTGGATAAAAACAATTATTCTACTTTCTGAATTACGTTTAAATTTAGAATTTAACATTAAATTTTCTTAAACTATTGCATGATTTTCAGGCCAACAGATATAAACGAGGACTGCTAAATGAGGTTTTAACTAGCAACTAAGTGCCGAGAAAGCAATAATTATCAGCAAAGTTAAAAAAAAAAAAACTCATCCCGTCTTCTGATTTACTTCAAGAATTTAACACTCATTATACCCAATGCCTTTTTCCCATCTGCCAAGCCTCTCAAATGTGAGAAGTCTATTTTAAAAAGCCCGAGAGTTAAAAACTGTGCAAAACACACACCCTCATCTCTGATACAGAAGGCAGGGGGCCAGGCCCTACTGTAAAAGTTGGAAAGACCGAAGGCTATTGCTAGCCAAGGACATAAAGGTTACGCGTTCCTCACACCTGAGTCCTCCGGGAACGTGTATTAGCCAGCCTGGCTCCAGGGTGGGCAGCCCCAAGTAAGGGCTGGGGCCGCTGGCGGTGGCCCAGGTCGCCATGCACGTGCCCGTCCCCCGGGATACCACTTCCTCCTGTCTGCCCCCTCCCCCGCCAAGGACGGCCGCCGGGGTGGACCCGGCCGCACAACTGCTGCGTGACCCGAGGCTCCGCTCGGTCGGCGGATTAGGGGAAGGGATCCAGCCCAAGGCCTGCCTGACCGCGAGGCCCGGCCCTCCCCCGCACTTCCTACCTTCCCAGCCCCCAAGGCCAAGGTCTCCCAGGCCCACAAACCTGATAGCGGAAGTGACGTCAGGGGGACCTGGCGGCGTCCACAACCAGTCACGCCACCGCGGGAGGCAACGCCGGCCAATGGGCATGGCGCGCGGGCGGGATTTCCCCCGCCCAAGTTTGATTGAAGTGGGGGGAAGGGCGGGGTGAAGAATGTGAAGAATGACCCCTCCCCCCAGTCCGTGAGGCGCTGGGCGGGAAGCGGAGGGGGTTGGGGCCGGACGCGCCACGCGGCGCCCATCCCCCGCCCGCGCTGCCACCTCCTGCGACCTCTGCTCGCAACCCGCCCGCCCGGCTCACTCCGGCCCCCAGGCTTCCACCAACCTGCCGGCAGCGCTCCCCTTCTCCCACCGTCTCAAGG
>NW_006796103.1:86822-149224 GCF_000442215.2 Lipotes vexillifer
CGCCGCGCCGCCGCCGCCGCCGCGCCTCGAAGTTTGCCGGCTGACTTGGAAAGTTGCGCTCTGCTCGGCCGCCGCGCGGGGTCCAACCTCCTGGCCGGTCCCAGGTCGCCGCCGCCGCCGCCGCCGCCCTCCGCGGAGATGGCCCGGCCCTCGCACCCGCCGCCACCCGAGATCCGCACACGAGTACCCGGATGGAGGCGCGGGCTGGTGGGCCGCGGCGGCTTGAGGGAAGGCAGCGCGGGCGTCGGGAGGCGGACGCAGGGGCGGGCTCGAGAGCAGCGCGCGAATTCATTGGTGGGGCTGTTTGACTGACGTTTGCATCTCCCTTTTGCCTCGGCCGAGCAGTTCTGGCCGGGACCCCACAGGAGGGCGGCAGCTGGGCCCGCCCCGCGTTGGGCGGCCTTCGGAGGAGGGGCGGGTGGGGCCCGCCCACCTTGCCTGCTCCCTGTCTCTTATTGGACGACTGGGAGAGTGGCGGTGCGGAGTCCTGCCCTCTGCTTGTGATGGACCGGCGCCGTCACGTGGCCGCCGAAATCGCGCCTGGCTGCTGTGCGCCGTGCTCTGGTTTTGGGAGTGTGTACCTTTTGCCCCATGAAGCACGGTCCCCCGAGCCGTTCCCTGAGGTCTTAGTCCCGCCCGCTTTGCCTCAGTTTACCCAGCTGTATGTGAGGGAGTAGTGTCAGTCGGCTGCCCTAGGTTTTGAAGATACTTGTCTTTTCAAAGCAATCCGTAATTTTCCTACTTTAATAATAACCTAAAACATCGTTCCTCCGTGCTTATTATGACTTTCCCAAACTAGGACCCGGGAAAGCACTGGTTGGGTACCCTTTGAGGTCTCCTTATGGATGGGAGCCCCACCACCTGGGCCTCACTGGTTTTCATAACTCGCTGTTACTTTGTGCACAAGATTTTAAAAACAAACAGAAACAAAAAGACAAAACAAAACACGCTTTCTCATGGATAACAGAACTGTTTTTAACAGCGCGTACAGTTTACCTGGTGCGTTTACATTTATGATCTCAGGTGGCACTATACTACACTCGTATTAGTACATGCAATCAATGCCAAAGGAGTTAATTGGAGAGTTTATTTTGTGGGCTGAAGTGAACAAGAAACTAGAGGAAGGAAAAGTTAAGCTTGGGCCTGAAAGATTAGCATGATTTAGGACTTCTGGAAAGAAGATGTAGTTAGAAAGGAGAGCGCAGGCCCACTGGGCTGGCTGAAGTTGTGCTGTGGAGGAGTGGGATCCTCAACCATCTCTGTCCACAGTACCTCGCACAGTAGAAGGGTGGTAGTCTGGGAATGTAAAAAATTCTGTTAAATGGAACCAGTACAATGATGTAGGCCGAGGTGAGAGGAAAGTGCAGCAAGGAGACCAGTTAGAATGTTGTTCAGTGTTTGAGTTGAGAGGTGCTATGGGCTTCTACTACACAACAGAGCCCCCATAGCACTATGAACTTTTCTGACATTTTCTTCACATATTCACCTGAAAGTTCTTAGTAAGTTTGAAAAAGTATATATGAAATATATTACCCTCTACTTTCCAATTTGTGCTTCATATTCTACCCTTGAAGGCCAACCAAACCACCCTGAAGTCTATAAAGGAAAAGATTAATAGATTTGACCAAATAAGTGAAAACCCAATTAAAAAACAAAAACTTTAAAGTTAAATGACAAACTGGAAAAACAACTTTGTAAAATACACAACAAACAGAACGATAGCTGGAATGTCTAGTGGTCAAGAGCAAGGACCTGAAACCAGGCTGCTCAGTTTGAACCCCAGTTCTACCTCTTCCCAACTACACAGCTACACATCCCACAAATCGCTTATTCTCTCTGTGCCTCAGGTTCTCATCTGTAAAATGGGGATGATAACAGCATGTACCTTATAGAATTGTTGTAAGGATTAAATGAGTAAATATTGCAAGTTCTTAGAACAGTGCTTGGTAATAAAAGCACTTATATAAGTGTTTGCTAATATGCTATCCTTAATATATAAAGTGGATTTTTTTCTCAAATCAATAGTTAAAAAGTGAATGGCCCCTTTAAAAAGAAAAAAAGTGAATGGCCCATTAAAATATAAATGAAAGATATAAACTGTCAGTTCACAAAAGAAATAAAAATGGCCAATAGATGCGAAAAGGTGTTCACCCTCATTAGCAATCAAATAAATAAAAATCACAGCAATCTCTCAGGTCATCACTTAAACATGCCACGAAAAACTATGATGGTGATACAGACCTAAATTTATCAATATAGGAAGATTATCAGGGTTATACTGTTAAGAGAGAAATAAAGTTACAAAATAATGTGTATGACATGACCCCATAAATCTTAAACAATGGTTAGCTCTGGAATTACTCATGACCTTTATTGTCTTTACACACTTCTTAGCAGTAACTGTGTATTGCATTCATAATCAGGAAAAAAAATAAGTTTAAACGTTATCCAGAGAGGTTAGCTGTTCCCTAGTATCCATTGTCTCCTTTTTCTGTAGTAAACAGAAATCAGGTTTTTAGGTGACAGCAGAAGTAGAGTGCCCTAGGATGTAACCATGTGACTAAGTGCTGGCTGCTGAGATGTGAGCAGGAGCACGCACGAGGTTTCTGGGTTCTGCCCTCCAAGGGAGGGGCTTGCTCTTTTTCTCCCCCTTTATGATTTCCAGCTGCCTGGGTGGAATGGAGTGTAGTGGAAAACCACATGGAGAGAATCCTGGTCCCCTGCTGGCAACATAGGGTGCTCTCCACTGAAGCCTGAACTTGAAAGAGATGTGACTTATTTAAGCCCCTAAAATTTGGGGAAACTTCCATAGGAAGCTAGCTTGACCAAGTGGGCACGCTCATGCAGTGTGCTCTCATTCTGCGTGTGGATTCTTAGGAGATGGAGGGCACATATTGTGGAAGGAACATACCGCTTTTGGAATAGGGCAAACATGGGTGAAAGTCCCAGCTCCTGTGTCCCAGGGGTACACCCTTGGACAGAGACAACGTGTTCAATTAAATCATAGTAGGGTGTGGTTTGGAACTGCTGAGTAATAAACAGAACCCGGTTGTCTTTACAATCATTATTTGAAAAGGTGGCAAGAGCTACATTTGAATCCTCACTCGGGACCAAGAGGACGATCTTGCTGGCAATGCAGACCAGCCCACAGTAACCCTTAGGTTCAAGTTCGAGCTTGTCCCCATACTTCACCCCACCCCCAGCCTGGCTTCAACCTCCCTTTCCATTCCCCATGCTTGTGGGAGTTCAGGGCCCACCGCTGTTCAGGCCACCTGGAATGCTCATCCCCATCTTCTCTTGGCCAGTTCTAGTCATTCAGATAGCACTTAAACCTGGCCTGCTCAGACAGACCACCCAGTCTAACTCCCCACCATCACTATTTCACCACTCTATTTTTATAGCACCTTCAGCATTTTAGCACTCTCTGAACCCACCTTGCTTGTTTTCTTGTTCTCCCTCCAAGAGAACAAGAACCTGTCTGAATAGTCACAGCTGTGTCCCCACCTCTAGAACAGGGCCCTGTGCACATAGTAGGTGCTCTAATATCTCTTGAAGTGTAGAATTAAAAGCAAAGACAATAGGGCAGTTCACAGTGGAGGCTGAGCTCAGAGGATAAGAACTCCTGCAGCAGGAGTCCAGGTAGTGAGGGCCTCGACCAGCAGACAGCGTGAAAAGCAGAGGGAGCACAGTTGGCTGGGCCAGGAAGAGGAGGAGGTTCAGAGACCTGAGAAGACCCACAGACTTCCTTGGCTGGGGTTCCCGAAGTAGCCAAGCCCCAAAGGACCAGAGGCCCAGTGTCCCTGAGGCCCCAGGACAGAACCCTCCTATCACCTTTGTTTACCTGCAACAAAAACTACCCAAGCAAAGCAAACCCACTCCTGCAACTCCCTCTGACCCCGCCCTCCATCACTCCCTCCCCAGGTGAGACTGGGGCTCTTTGTGCAGCTGATCCCACTGGCCCCTCACTCAGCATGCTGGGTCCAGATAATCAATTTGCCTTTTGGTCTCCCTGCTTTACACAGCAAACACCCTTATCTTTAATCTTCCCCTTAATCCTGGGGCCCTGCCTCAGTGCACCCAGGTTGGAGCTTGGAGCACAAGGAGCACGTTGATCTTGGAGGTTGATGTCTGGCCAGTGCCTCCCCAGATCTCACCCACTCTGACTGCCCATGAGTCCAGGGGCCTCCTGCTTTCCTGTGTAAGTGCCAGGAAGTGCTGCTGCCTAAGGAGTCACAGCAGAAGGAGGGAGGCCCCAGGTTTGGCAAACACCCCAGCACCCCTGGGGTGAAGTGGGCTGTTATTACATTGTCCACCTCGGCCAGAGCCTGCAAACTGGTGATGGCCTGGGGGTCACAGCTGGTTCACAGAAGTGCTTTGTGATGCCCATGCAATGTTTTAAATCTATTTTTAATTAACTGAGAGCATTCAAAAGAATCAAGATATTTAACGTTAAAAAGTCTGGATTTCTTGCTTTTCTTAAAAAAACTGGAACACTCAGCTTACATTCCAAAAGGACAATGTTTTCTTTATGCCCAGCATGGGCTCTGCTATTTGTCACAGCCCCCACCTTCCCCCCACCTCTCGCCTTCTTCAATTTTATTACAAGCCTGGCTCCCGTGGTCATCTGTGTTTGTGTCCTCACTGCCTCTGCTCTGAGGTACTGTTCCTGCCCGACTTGGACCATGGGATTTTGGTCTAGGCCAAGCAGAGTCCTTTCCTTGAGGATGTCTTAAACAGGCACTGGGAGAAGAGAACCCCTTAGTCCAGCCCCCAAGCTGTGATGACAGGGGAGAAGGGGGTCATTCTACAGGAAAGAAGCAAAGCAAGCATTGAGAAGCAGAGACAAAGGTGGGGGTGGGCAGGGGGCAGCAGGATCCTGACAGCAACTGAGTCTAGGTCCTATCAGCCCTGAGGCTACTCCACCCTTTCCCCAGCGCACAGTCATGACTAACAGTGAGGTAGAATGAAGGAGAATGGGCTTGAGAATGATACATTTCTGGCCGCTGCGATTTTGGACAAATCGCTGATACCCTTCTCAGTTTCTTCATCTGTATAACGGGGACTCTACAGCTTACTTCTTAAGGTGGAGTGGGTTCCAACAATGTCATTTATGTGAAGCATTAAACGCAATGTTTGTGTATAACAGGTGCTACTAAGGATTCCATAAACAGTGAATTTTATGGTAGATGTTTACCAAAAACTGGTCGGCTAGAATTGAGTGAGCTCCTTCCTGAAGAATGGTAGCAGTGTTAAGGAGATATATCTAGATCAGTACCGCCTTCAGAGACTCTGGGGTAGGTTGGAAGAAGCTAGGCCTCCACCAGGAGGAGTTTGATTTGCATTACAATCCTCCCTCTCAATGACTGTGTCATCTTGGGCTCTTTACTTAAATTCTCTGACCCCAAGGTTCCTCCTGTAAAGTGGAGGTGATAACTCTCATCTATTTCAGTTATTCTGAGAATGGAATTAACTCATTAACATAACAATGCCTAATAGTGTTTACCCTAAGCACTCAACAAATTGTAGTTATTGTGATGGGAAAGGAACAAAAGCCACAGTCCAGAGCTAGCTATAGGTTTCACTTCTGGGGAATCATTGCTATTGTGCTTTCTACTATCTGAGGCTCAACTGAGCTAAAAGTGCACTGTAAGTCATCAGAGCACAAAGCTGTCTGTTCAGTTGTGCCAAGAGCTCACCTCCTGCACCACCCACCCTGACAGCCAAGCCAGCGGCCCCCAGGATTCAAAGCCTCCTACGTGAGCTTCAAGCAACTAGCTTTTAAAGCAGGTTTCCATTAAAAAAATAAAGAAAAGGCTTTGGATGATCAGTTAGCAACACAAGACCCCAAATTAAGAGAAACCACCATGTAGAATCTTGTTTTTTTTTCAAGAAGCAAAATCTAGCAACCTTCGCGTTACAGCCAAAATGATAAAAGTTGCTGACATTTTGAGACCAAAATACTACGTATACGGTTGATTCCCTAGACCCAACCTCACTTCCCTGTGCCAAGGACATGCTAGTGGAAGAAGGAGAGGAAGAATGAGATGGGTTCCCAGGAAACTTTGCGTCTTCATTTGGTTTTGGCACTGAGCCCGACGCTGCCTTGCACAAAATATCCTCAAGCACTTGTTGGGACAGACGGCCCTGCATGGCACAGCCTGCCTGCCAGGCCTCTCAGAGCCCAGCTGCGCTGGCCAGCACTTGGTCAGTCTCAGGGGGGACAAAGGCCGTGATGTCTATTCCTCTAATGAGTTTTTGAAAATAGCGCCTGATGGAAACAGTGTCCTTGATGGGGATCTGGGGGGACATGCTACCCTCCATGAGTCTCACCATCTCCCTCTTGAGCCTTTTATGCTCGTGGAGAAATTGTACTGCATTAGCATGATGCTGCAGGAGCATCTTCATCTGCTGGTAAAGCTGTTGGGGGGCTTCAAGTTCCCGGGCAACCAGCTGTACCTTCTCCAACTTGGAGGGGTGCTCGCTCTCCAGCTGCCTTTTCAAGGTGGCAATCCGGCATTTGATGCCCCTGAGCAGGCTGTCTCCAATGGTGGCGATCATGGCCAGTGTGTCCGCGGCACTGGTGGAGAGTTCCCGGATGAACTTCTTCGTGTCCTGTGGAGGCAGCGTGAACATTTCTTAGGAAAGACCCCCAGAGTCCCGGCCTGGGCACCTGGTTCATGGCGTTGCCTCCTCTCCTCCCTGAACCAGGAACTCCTTAGGGGTGGTGGACACTTCTGGCTGCCTGCCCAGTACCAACTTTTCAACTCTTTCCTACCAAAGAACGCTGATTCTTCCAGCCAGCATGTGTGGGCAGCTAAAAATACTTACTCATTTCCTGCTTCCCTTGTAGTTAGGGGTGACCAGGTGTGCAACAGAAGCAGAAGTCTGAGTTGTTGGGTGCAGCTTCTGGGAAAGCTGCCTGAAAGTGGGCAGATGCCTCTGAGACAAGGCTTGACCCTTCCCCTTTCTCCTGATGGGACCCGGGGTCAATGCCCACATGGAGCAGTCTCATCATGACCTTGCGCTGACAACAGCACACACTGCAGGGCTGAGAGAAGAGGGTGGAGCATCATGGGGTCACCAAGCTGGTGGCCTTGACTCCCTACCTGTGGGCATTTCATTAAGTAAAAATAAAACAAAACCCCTCATTTTTTAAAGAGCCATTGCTTATGAGTTTCTATTACAATCAAATGTAGACCCTTACTAAAAGAATACCCAAATGGAAGGAGTTACCTGAATAATTTTTAGGGGAATGAAATCACAAACCCACCCATTGTGATATTGTTAGAAAAAGTCAAGATCTCTCACTCTGGACTCTCCATGACCTACAGTGCCCTTTCCCTGTCCGGCAGGCCTGTCCTCCAGCTCATCCTGTCAACCTCAGCTCTGCATCACCTTTGTGATCAGGTCTTCCCTCAGGGGAGGCACAAAGTGTAGGGGAAAGCACTCAGATGGTGAGGTCAGGCCAACCCTAGGTGTAATTTTGGCTCTTACAGCTGAATAGTTCTGTACCTTAGATCCCATATCTTGTGAAAAGGGGATCATGGGTGCTGAAGAGAACTAAATGAGATGATGGATATATAGTGCCTAGCACCGGACCAGCACGCAGTAGGCACTTAACACATTGATCTTCCATAGAATGGAGAGGTTCTTCCATTCTATATGCTTCTACAGGTCTCATATACGTCACCATGGTTCACAATAGCACAATACAAAAACATTCTAACATTATGAGCGAACTTTGAAATAATGTGACTCTCCGCCAGCTGAAGATTCAACATGAATCACCGTTCCCAAAACCATGTTTTTAAATTGCCAGTTTAGCTGGTAAATAGATTTGCCTGCCATCCTTCATCATCATGAGTTGCCTGCCTAGTATGTGTTTAGGTGTGTTGTTTGACCCATTAGACTAGTCTCAAGGGCAACAAAAACAGACATAATAAATATATGGAATCTCATGGTACTGACAAGTGCTCTGAGGAAAGATAAGGAAGATAGAGCAAGATCAGGGGTAGGGCAGAGGGCTGAGGGAGGAGGTGGCTCTCGATTTTGGGTGGTTGGGAAGACATCTTGGAGATATCCGAACTCTGGATGATGGTCAAGCAATGGTCATATCTGAGGGAAAGATTTTTCCAGGCAGAAGGGCCATGAGGACAAAGCTTGAGATGGAAACAAGGATGTCTGAGAAGCAGTCAGGAGCCTGGATCAGAGTGGGATCAAGGAGGGCGGAGAGGCAGGTGGGGCCAGGCAATGGATTTATTCACAGTATAATGCACCCCTCGCCAGCTGGGGATTTTGAACAAAAGAATGCATGATCTAAAATGTTGAAGGATGATTCTGGCTACTAGTGGGGACAGAGTGGGCACGAGGAGCCCATGTGAGAACCACTAGAGAGTCCAGGCCAATGGTGATGAGAGTGGGCAGGAGAGATGGGAGAGGTAGGCGGATTGGGGAGGTGGGACGGATTGTAAGTGTGGGCCTGGAGCTCAGGACAGACGTCTGGGCTGGAGAAGAATCTCTGAGAGAGGTGGAAAAACATTGAGCAGGAGTTAGTGGCAGAACTTGGGACAGCCAGGAAAGGCTGGGGTCCCAGAGGTGAAGTGGCCATTTCAATTTACTCCAATCAAGAAAGTGTTACTGGCCATGGAAACAAATGTTTTCTGAGATGTTGGCTCAGGCAAGAGAGAAAGAAATGAATAAAGAGCAGGCCAATGATCTCATTTGTATCCTTCACCCACTTGGGTCTTTTAAAATTTTAAATATTTCTTTGTATTTCCTTTGAGTTTTGAACATTAGTTTGGTTGTTCTTTGGCTTCCAAGAAACTTTATACTTCCGTAACATACAGGGAATATTAAAATGCTACAAACTGTGGATTGTTTTACACTTGTAAAATGATCGATTTTCTGATAGATAAATGGAAAATTATGTATTTTCTGATAAGTATTTTAGGCTTTATTTAGAGAACAGAGCCACAAATGCTAAACAAATAAATCAATAACAGATTTCAACACCTTATTCATTAGGTTGAATGAGTCATTTGAATTTTTGTCTTTATAAAAAGGAATAGGTGATGCAGTAAAATTATTTTTTGTAAAGGGACAGCAAGTCCCACAAAGTTCACAAAAGAACAAGTTTGCTTAACTCTGAATATCATTTAAAATACACTTGGATTCTCCAATCCATGGTGAGGTGGCTTTCTCAAGTGAACATAGGAGTGAGATCAGGAGGGTGTCCTGTAGCAGAGCCTTCCCACTCAACATCTACCATGGGGGTATCTCACAAAACTATTTGTATTTGTTCTTCACCACCATTGAACTTCAGCGTAACTCAATCCTTTTCCTTTGACAGAACCTAGATACTAATGACTGACACATCTACTGGTCAAACCAAAGCATTTGTGAGCAGCAGGGGCATAAATTCATTGCACAGAGCCTCTGTCCTGCTCACCGTTTGACACCTGGTGTCTAGCACCCAAATGGCACCCGAAAGAATGAAAGAATGAGAAAAGTGTATGCTTTCTTTACTGATACTGCCATATGCTTACTAGCTTTCAATAAACCCAATTTTTCAAAACATCCTTTAAGTTCTTAAAACAGCTTTATGGAACATAATTGACCTGGGAAAAGTATACAATTTGATAACTTTCAAGATAGTGAACTTATCCATCACCCCCAAAAGTTTCCTTGTGTCCCTTTGCAATTTCCTCCCTCACGACCATCCTTGACCTCCCCTACCCACGCAATCACTGACCTTCTTTCTGTAAACGTATATTAGTTTGCATTTTTCTAGAATCTTATATAAATGGAATCATACTCTTTTTGGGGGAGAGGGTTTGGCTTCTTTAACACAGCAATTTTCAGATTCATTCATGGATTATTGTATGTATCAATGTGTTCATCCTTTCAGCTGGACATTTGGGTTGTTTCCAGTTGTTGTCTATTACAACTGTAGCTGCTATGAACATTTGTGTACAAGTTTTCTCTTGGGATTTGAAACCTAGGTGGAGTGAATGGATCATTTATTTAACTTTTTAAAAAATTACTAAACTGTTCTCCAAACTCTTTGTACCATTTACCTTCTCAGTAGCAGTGTATGAGAGTTCCAGTTCCTCCACATCCTCACCAACATTTGATATGGTCTAACATTTCTAATAGGTGTGTAGTGGTATCTCATTGTGGTTTTCATTTGCATTTCCCTAATGACTAGTGGTGCTGGGAATATTTTCATGTGCTGTTTGCCATCTGTATAGCTCATCTGTGAAGAGTTTGTGCAAATACTTTGCTTATTTTTATTGAGTTGTTTCTTATTGTTGAGTTTTTAGAATTCTTTATTCTTTATCTTTTATCAGATATGTATTTACAAAGATTCTTTCTCTCCTATGTTTTCTTCTACAGATTGTATAGTTTTAGGTGTTATATATAGGTCTACTATCTATGTAGGGTTAATTTTTGCACATGTTGTGAGGGATGGATGCAGTTTTCTTTCTTTTTCTTTTCCTTCCTTCCTTTCTGCCTTTTGTTGTTGTTGTTGCTGCATATGGATTTTCAGTTGTTCCAGCACCATTTGTTGAAGAGGCTATTCTTTCTCCACTGCATTGCCTTTGCAGCCTTGTCAAAAGTCAGGTATCTACGTGTATGGGTTTATTTCTGTTCCACTGTTTTATTTGTCTATCTTTAGGCCAATGCCATGCTCCTTTGATTAACAAAGATTTAGAACAATTCTTGAATTCAGGTAGTGTTAACTTTGTTTTCAAACCCTAACCCTAACCCTTCCCTTTCCACATGAGCTTTAGGATCACCTAGTCAATTAAAAAACAAACAAACAAAAAGCCTGCTGGGATGTTAATTGTGATTGCAATAAATCTATAGAACTACTTGGGGAGAACTGACATCTCAACCACGATGAGTCTTCCCATGCATGAATAGTATATATTCCTCCATTTATTTAGATCTTCTTAATTTCTCTCAGCAATATTTAATAGTTGTCCAGGTACAGATATCACACATCTCTGGTAAGATTTAGATGTCCACAAAGCATTTTAAATCTCTGTTACAATTGTAAGTGATATTTAAATTTTAAAAATTGTCAGTGGTTTGTTGCTAATATTTAGGAAAAACAATTGATTTTTGTATATTGACCTCATATCTTGCAACATTGCTAAACTCATTTATTAGTTCTGGTAGCTTGTAAAGCTCAACAGAATTATTGTAGAGACAGTGATGTCATCTATGAATAAACACAGTTTTGTTCTTCCTTTCCTATCTGGATGCTTTTATATTAGTTTCTCTTGCCTAATTGCACTGGTTAGAACCTCCATAATCTGCTCTGTTAAATAGCAGTGATGAGAAAGACATTTCTCGGTGTTCCTGATCTTGGATGGAAAACATTCAGTGTTTCAGGATTAAGCATGATGTTGGTTGTAGGTTTTCATAGATGCCTTTTATTATGTTCTATTCTGTGGTATAATGGGAAATATATGGTCTTTGTCCCTGGTTCCTGGTACAGAGCTCCTAAAACTCTTGGAATTTCCTGAGTGATAGGAGCAGCTCTTATAATTCACAATAAACCCCTTTCAAACATATCTGAGATTATGCTAGTTAGGTGACTCTTGGTGGGTCCCTAGATAGTTTCAGGATGGGGCCTAGTTGCCAGAAAGACTACACTTTGATTAGAGGTTTGGAAATTTCAGCCCCATCCTCAACCTCTGGGGAGAGGAGAGGGACTGGAGATTGAGTTCAATCGCCAATGGCCAATGATTTGATCAATCATGCCCTAAATAATGGAACCTCAATTTAAAAAAACAACAACCAACTAACCAAACAAAAAACCTTTATAAAAGGTTCAGGGAACTTCCAGGTTGGTAAACACATTGATATTCTGGGAAGATGGGGCACCCAGAGATATCATGGAAGCTACCCCTCTAACCACCCCCCAGCCCTTACCTTGTCCTGTGCATCTTTTCCACTTGGCTATTCCTGAGTTGTATCCTTATAATAAAGAGTTGGACATAGTAAAGTGTTTTCCTGAGGTCTCTGGGTCATTCTAGTGAATTATCAAACCTGAGGAGGGGGTTTTAGGAGCCCCCCAGTTTATAACCAGTGAGTCAGAAGTACACATGGCAACTTCAGACTTGTGACTGGTGTCTGAAGTGGGACAGCCCTTAACCTGCAGGGTCTACACTAACTAGAGATAGTGTCAGAATTGAATTAAGTTTTGGGACACCAAATGAGTGTCTGAGAACCAGAGAATCTGAGACATTACTAGATTGGTGAGTTTTATAAAATTGATGTTAAATTTTTTTCTCTGTCTATTGAGATCATATGATTTTTCATTTTTCTTCTGTTATTATAGTAAATTATATTGATTGTTTTTTGAATGTTAAACCAACTGTCTATTCTGGGAATAAGCCCCTTTTTGTTTTGATGTATTAATCTTTTCATATATTTTTGGATTTGATTTGCAAAATTTTAAAAAGATTCTTGTATCAATGTTCATAAGGGATATTGTAATTTTCTTTGCCTGGTTTTGGTTTCAGGGTAATCCTGGTCCTATAGAATGAGTTGGGACAAATTCCCATTTCTTCAATTTTCTGGAAGTTTGTGTATATTTGGTATTGCTTCCTTAAATGTTTGGTAAAATTCATCAGTGAACCTATTCAGGCTTAGAGTTTTTACTGTAGGAAAGTTTTTAACTAGAAATTTAACTTCTTTAATAGAAAATGGCTGTTCTTGTAACTTATTTCTTCTGGAAGAACTTTGATAGTTTGTGTCTTTCACAATTTAATCTAAGTTGTCAAATTTAATGGCATACACTTTTTCACAATAGTCCCTTATTATCTGTTGGAGCCACTCCTCAGAAACAGAAAGACTGATGATGACACCACACAAACCAAGAGGTGATGAAAAGGGGCTATTACTCACATAATGAGACTTTCTGGAGGAGAGCAGGGCAGCTTCCAACCAGGTCTGAAAATAGCTTGAGAGAGCAAGGAACGCAGATTAGATTGGTTTGGAGTTTTTATGGTGGTTATGAGGTGTTGAAGGTTCCCACAGCCAGGCTGGGCTTACGTGGTTTAAACTCCCGCAGGTGCCAAAGAAGGGAGCACCTAGGCTTGCTTATCAGCTTTTCCGGATGTGGAACAGAAGACAAGGAGGGAAAATGGAGACTTAAAAGCTGTGAGCAATCAAACATCAAACATGCAGTCTGACTCTTTATTATATTATCTTTTAAATATCTATAGCATTTGTAGTGATGTTACCTCTCTCATTCCTGGTTTTGGTAAATTGTGTTCTCTCTCTCTCTCTCCTCTTCCCACTCCCCTTTCTCCCTTTTTCCCTCTCTCCCTCTCTCTCCTTCTCTCTCTCTTTCCTTGAGAAGTCTGGTGAGAAGTTGATCTTCTCAAAGAACTAGTTTTTAGTTTTATTGGTTTTTTTCTGTATTGTTTTTTGTTTTCTATCTCATTATTTTCTGCTTTTGTCTTTATTATTTCCTTTATTCTGCTTACTTGGGTTACTTTGCTCTTATTTTTTGCACTTTTTTAAGGTGGAAGGTGAGGTCAGTAATTTCAAATCTTTATTCTTTTCTAATTAAAATTTCCCACTGAGTGCTTCTTTAGTGGCACCCCATAATTCTGATATGTTTTGTTTTCATTTTCATCCAGTGCAAAATACCTTCTAATTTCCCTTTTTGTTTCTTCTTTGATCTATGAGTTATTTAGAATGTGATTTTTAGTTTCCAAATAATTGGAGAGTTTCCAAAAATCTTTGTTATTGATTTCTAATTAAATTCCACTGTGGTCAGAACCCATACTTTGTATGATTTGAATCCTTTTTTTTTTAACTTATTTATTTTTCTGGCCACGCTGCATGGCTTGAGGGATCTTAGTTCCTCAATCACGGCTTGAACCCATGCCGCCTGCAATGGAAGCACGGAGTCCTAACCACTGGACAGCCAGGGAAGTCCCTGAATCCTTTTAAGTTTATTGAGACTTGTTTTATGGTCTAGCTTGGTGAGCTGTGTGCACTTGAGAATGTGTTCTGCTGTCGTTGGGTAGAATGTTCCATAAATGTTAGTCAGGTCTGATTAATAATGTTCAAGACTACTATTTATTGCTGAATTCCTGCCTACTTGTTCTACCAATTATTGAGAGAATGGTATTGAAAATTACAGATTTGTCTATTTCTCCTGGTAGTTCTATCAGTTTTTGCTTTATATGTTTCGAAGCCTCCTTATTAGATGCATAAACATTTCAGACTGTTATTATTCTCTTGATTAACTGATCCCTTTATCAAAATGAAATGAACTTCTTTCCCCTTGGTAATACTATTGGAGTGAAATCTTCTTTGCCTGATGTTAACAGAGCCACTCTAGCTTCTTTTGATTTATGTTAGCATGACATGTCTCTTTCCATTCTTTTACTTTTAACCTATTTGTGTCTTTATACTTAACATGCATTTATCATAGGCAGCATAGAGTTGGGTCTTGATTTTGTTTCATTCTGACAAAAGCCTTCTTAATTGGAGTGTTTAGACCATTTTCATTTAATGTGATTATTGATATGGCTAGATTTGAGTTTTATCATCTTGCTATTTATTTATATTTGCCCAATCTGCTTTTTGTTCCCTTCCTCCTGTTTTTCTACCTTCTTTAAGACTGTGTATCTTTTATAATCACATTTTATCTCTGTTGCTAGCTTATTAACTATAGCTATTATTTTAGTGGTTGTTTGAGGGCTTTATAGCACACATCTTTAACTTATCACAGCCTAACTTCAAGTAATGTTATGCCACTTCACATATAGTATAAAACCCTTATAATAGGGGCCTCCCTGGTGGCACAGTGGTTAAGAATCCACAACTACTGAGCCTGTGCTCTAGAGCCCACAAGCCACAACTACTGAAGCCTGCGTGCCTAGAGCCCGTGCTCTGCAACACGAGGAGCCACCACAATGAGAAGCCTGTGCGCCGCAATGAGGAGTAGCCCCCGCTCGCCGCAACTAGAGAAAGCCCACACACAACAACAAAGACCCAACGCAGCCAAAAAAAAAAAAAACACCCTTATAATAGTGTACTTCCATTTTGCCTCTCATAGGCTTCATGGTATTATTGTCATGTATTTTACTTTTATATGTTGCAAACCTCACAATATATTATTATTTTAAAAACAGTGAGTTATCTTTTGAAACATTTAAATAATATGAAAAAAAACTTACATAGTTACGTTTTTCATTACCATTTCTGGTGCTCTTTATTCTTTTGTGTAGATCCAGATTTTCCTTCTGCCTGAAGGACTTCCTTTAACATTTCTTATAGTGTGAGCCTGATGGTTATGAATTCTTTCAGCTTTGTATGTCTGAAACAGTTTTAATTTTGCCTTCATTTTTGAAGATATTTTCACTAGATACAGAATTCTAGGTTGACTGCTTTTAAATTCATATTTTTTAAAAATAAATTTATTTATTTATTTTTGGCTATGTTGGGTCTTCGTTTCTGTGCGAGGGCTTTCCCTAGTTGCAGCGAGCGGGGGCCACTCTTCATTGCAGTGCACGGGCCTCTCACTATCGCAGCCTCTCTTGTTGTGGCGCACAGGCTCCAGATGTGCAGGCTCAGTAGTTGTGGCTCACGGGCCCAGTTGCTCCGGGGCATGTGGGATCTTCCCAGACCAGGGCTCAAACCCGTGTCCCCTGCATTGGCAGGCAGATTCTCAACCACTGAGCCACCAGGGAAGCCCCTAAATTCATATTTTGAAGATTTGTCTCCACTGTCTCCCTGCATGTATTGTTTCCAGCAAGAAATCAGATGTCATCTTTATTTTTGTTCTTCTGTATGTAACATGCCTTTTTTTCCACTCTGGCCGCTTAATATTATTCTCTTTATCACTGGTTTCAGCAATTTGACTACGATGTGCTTTGGTATAGTTTTAGTCATATTTATTGTGCTTGGTGTTTGTCAAGTTTCTCGGATGTGCGTTTATAATATTCATCAAGTTTGGATAATTTTTGGCCATTATTTTTTAAAATACTTTTCCTGCCCCTTCCTCACTCTGTCATTTCCTTCAGGGACTCCAATTACCCATATACTGGGACACTTGAAGTTGTTCCATAGCTAACTAATTCTTTTTTTTTTTTTTTTGGCCATGCCACGTGGCTTGCATGATCTTAGTTCCCTGACCAGGGATTGGACCTGGCCTTGGCAGTGAAAACACTGAGTCCTAACCACTGGACTGCCAGGGAATTCCCCACAGCTAACTGTTTTTTAAAAATTCTCATTCCTCTCTGTGTTTCATTTTGAGTAGATTCTTTTCCTTTTTTTAAAAAATAAATTTATTTCTTTTAGGCTGCACTGGGTCTTCGTTGCTGCGCATGGGCTTTCTCTAGTTGCGGCGAACAGGGGCTACTCTTCGTTGTGGTGCGCAGGCTTCTCACTGTGGTGGCCTCTCTTGTTGTGGAGCACAGGCTCTAGGCACGCAGGCTTCGGTAGTTGTGATGCGTGGGCTCAGTAGTTGTGCCTCATAGGCTCTAGAGCGCAGGCTCAGTAGTTGTGGTGCATGGGCTTAGTTGCTCTGCAGCATGTGGGATCTTCCCTGACCAGGGCTCGAACCTGTGTCCCCTGCATTGGCAGGTGGATTCTCAACCACTACACCACCAGGGAAACCCTTAAGTAGTTTCTATTGCTATGTCTTCAAGTTCACAAAGCTTTTCTTCTCAGTGTCTAACCTGCTGTTAATCCCTCCAGTATATTTTTTATGACATTGTAGTTTTCATCTCTAGAAATTCAATTTGAATCTTTTTTTATATCTTCCATGTCTCTAACTTTTTGAAATATGGAATACAATTGTGCTAATTTTAATATATATTTGTCTGCTAATTCTAACATCTGTCTCAGTTCTGGTTTGATTTTGATTGATTTATTATTGTTTTCATTATGGGTCATATTTTCCTGCGTCTTTGCCTGCCTGGTAATCTTTGGATGCCAGACATTGTGAATTTTACCTTGCTTGATGTTGGATTTTTTTTTATTCCTATGAATCTTAATATTTGTTTTGAAGTACTGTTAAGTTACTTGGAAAGAATGATCTTTTAGTGCTTGCTTTCATTATTTGTTTGGTGAGTCTGGAGCAGTGCCCAGTCTGGGACTAAGACTTCTTGAGTTCTCATCCCAGTGTCTCATGATTTATGAGATTTTCCAGTCTCATTCGTGGGAACAAGCATTGTTCTGATCCTGGTTGAGCTCCAGGCACTGTTCCTTCAGTCCTTTCCTATGGCTCCTTCCCCGGCCTGAGGTAATGTCCTCACAGACAAGTGCTGATCTATTCAAGTTTGTTGAATACTCACAGGGGACTCTTAACCCAGATCTCTGGATTCTCTCTCTGTGCAGTCCTGTCTTCTGTAGACTCTGTCATGTGCGCTTGAAATGCCTTGACCTCCCCAGAGTCTCAGCTCCATCTCCTGAACTCAAGAAATCTGCCAGGCTTTGCTTGGGTTCCCTCTTTCTGCCCCTCAGACTTGAAACTCTCTCAAGGCAATAAGCTGGGGCAATTGTAGAGCTAACCTTGTTTATATCTTGTCTCTCAGAGATTAGTATCTTTTATTGCCTGAGGTCCAGTGTCTTGAAAACTGTTGTTTCAGATATTTTTGTCTTATTTTTCCAGAAGGGAGGGTAAATTCAGACTTTGTTACTCTACCTTGGACAAATAAGGAAATAATAAATGAAATTTTAGCAAATATTTGGTATTTAGAAGAAGATCTACAAAAGTCAGTTGTGGTAGACACAGATATTCTGCCCAGATCCCCCTTTCCAGAGAGGACTTGCTGCTTGCCAAGGTATGACCAGCCGCCAGCTGTCAGATTCTTCGGGGTTGCTGTGCCCTTCCCACAGCAGCCCACATCTGGTAGCTGAGCAAGAGGACCTATAACAACCTGGCCATTTCAGCCCAACGTGGGGTACACTGATGGGGAAATCTGGCTCCAGATTCCTCACTGGATCAGGAGCTGCTTGTCAGGCCTGTGGTATAGTTTGCCTTCCCTTCTGTTTCATCTATTCTCTCCTCCTTCCTCTTACAGATGTCAATCTTGGATATCTTTTACCCCAAACTGTGTCTCAGCTTCTGCTTCCATAGAACACAACCTGTGATACCAACTGTTAGGTGGCTAGTGTGGCCCAGAGGTCAGTCCCTAAGGGCCTCTGCCCTGGCCGTTCTGCAGATGTTCCTTCTCTACAAGAGCTGAAATCTTACCACTAGAACTAGAATTTGTTTCTGAAAGACTGTCTAGTCTTGGGTGTGTGTGTGTGTGAGTGTGTGTGTGTATGTGTGTGTGTGTGTGTGTTTGTGACTTAAAAATTTTGTTCTCTTGAAAAATGTATCCAGAGATTAATTCTTAAAACCTATATTTTGTGGGGAAAAAGTCATGAAATAAGGAAAATAAGCCATAGAAGCTAGGATACATCTTACTTAGTCATCTTAAAAGAGGGTGAAATAGCCATTAAATTATCATCTTGGAGGCCCTTAAAGCAATCAGAATTCAACCATTTCTCAAGGTGCACATTTCAAAACTTGACACACGTTTCAGGACACACTTAAGGAGAGTCAGTCTCTAGAGAATTTCCCCTTCATATTTAAACACCCCCCTTTGTCCGTCTAGTGCCCTCAAGAGAACAGCAACTGTTTGAACTGAAACCAAACATTGCTCTGCTGTTTACTTGGAGAAAGGACATGAGCCATATGAGCCATACCTGCACTGCCTGTGCTGCACTCTCAGATTTCTGCAGTACCAGCTGAATATCCTTAGCAAAGCTCACTTTCCTCTCTGCATAGGCCTCAGAAATCTTGGGTACTGGGTGAGACTCGTGGTCCCCAAAGAGCTTGCATATTCCACATATTGGTTCTTCATCCCTTAGGCACATCTGATTGACAAAAGAAAAGCCGATGATACTTTTTTCCCTTCTTGTTCCAGCCCTACACACTCAGGACCTGCCATACCTCAGGCTGGTGACATTCTGAATGTATTCTTAAGCAGGTATCAAGAGTCAGTTACACAGGAGGCCCTGGCACCTGGAGGAGAGAGATGAGGGTAGTACTAGGATGCTTGAATTGTAATTTAATAAAGCACATACCGCATCTGGTATTACACGGACTCCTCACAATGATCTTTTGACTTGGATAGTATTGCATACATTTTATACCTGAGAAAGCTGAAAAGGCTCCAAGTTGTTAGGTGACTTGCCCAAGGACACACTACTAGGAAGGGAGAGCACTGGGATTAGAAGACGAGGGCTTTCTGGGAATTCCCTGGCAGTCTAGTGGTTAGGACTCAGCACTTTCACTGCTGGAGCCCGGACTTGATCCCTGGTCAGGGAACTAAGATCCTGCAAGCCGCGTGGCACACCTCCCCCAAAAAGATGAGGGCTCTCTGACTCCAGGAGCAAAGCTTTTTCCAGCTGGCCAAGCCACTGCCTTGTGAGGATTAAATACCATGATGCATGTAACATGCTGCCCAGCATGCGGGATCTTAGTTCCATGACCAGGGATAGAACCCGTGCCCCCTGCAGTCGAAGCGTGGAGTCCTAACCACTGGACCGCCAGTGAATTCCCCAAACTGGGCCTATTTTAGATGAAAGGGATTGAGGAGGACCCTCACTGCCCTGCTGGCCTCTCTGCCTCTTCACTCGGCTAAAGGGCACCTTGGAATGAAAACTCTGTCTTGGAATTTTGGAAGGAGAGGTAACTGCTGAGGATGAGACAGAACCATTGAGAATTTGTGATAAGTGGAACAGATTTTTAAAGCCAGAGTCCATCAGGAATACCAAATCACATCCTATTCTCTTGAGTCCTCTTAGTGGCTTGAGCTAGCCTGCCCCAAGCATGCCACTTATGTCCTTGTAGGAGGAGGGGCGGCTAGAAGGAACAGAGCAGAGTCTGGTGGAGCTCGGAGCAGCCCAGTAGATTGGCTGAGGGTGAAGACTTGCAGAGAAACCCTACCCTGTGAGGACAGACGCTTGATATTCTGCACTGAAGTGCTGGGGGCCCCTGGAGCTACGAAACCCTCTTTTGGAGCCCCATCTATGCTTTAGGATTTGGCTGCAGAGCTTCAAGCTAGAGCCAGTTTATGAAGACTCGGGGATACTTTTGACCTTCTCCAAGGAAATCACCGATTTAGTTCATCCCGGACCATTACCAAAGCAACCTAAACCTGGTGGTTGGTGCTACGCAGTCTGTGAAACATGGAAGCTCTGCCTCATCCTGCCCCTCCGGGTTTGTTGGGAGAATCAAATGGGCTCAAGGTTGTGAAAGGGCTTTGCCGACAGTGAAGAATGAAAGCTGAAGTGGTGCTATATCTGATTCATATCTGAGTTATATCTGACATGGGGATCATCCTAAAGTCAGTACCAAAGGGGAAGATTACATGTGTCAAATTACCCGTGAAAATCCCTTAGCTAGGGAATATGGAATTAGAGTACAGTACACATGGTTTTGTATAAATCACACTGTAGACGTGTGTATAAATGTACAATGTGTACAGCATAATACAGAGTACAATAAAGAGTTCATATGATGTACTGTATGAAAAACTCATGCCGAAGGTTAAACATCGGAATCATACTCAGCTCTCCAAATAGACATGTGTAACCAAGAGGAGGAATGGCAGAATCATTGGTCCCATCTTACTCCACCCTCTCTCTCTGGGGTAATCAAAGGTAGCTAAATTCTCATAAATCTAAATATAATGCAACTTCGTCATAACTATTTGAGCCTATCTGTGGTCCCTTAAATCTTGCCATGGGTTGCATGGCTGAACACCACACACACCCCCAAACCTGGACTCCAGCACTAAGAATGAAGAATGAAGTCAGTGTTGGTATGTGCATTTATTTGGAAAGTAATCCTCTACTATACTCCTGAGCAAATATCCAATTTCAACCGTAACGTTGCCGAGTAATCTGGCAGATTGGGTAGCTAAGCAAGAATAAAATAAAACTAAAAGTGTAATTGAATACCAGATTCATGCTTTTCACATGTCTGAGCAAGCTGATTTTGTTCCTTGGTGTGAAGCATCTCAAGTTCTTCCTTAAACTTCTCCAGTATGTTTTCAGCCAGGATGTTCCTCTCCCATCCATTTGTTCCCCTTCCCCTCAGATAAATGACCTAAAACACACAGCTGGCATGAGCTTGTGGCAAACTCCCGTCATCAACTGTGACATCATCACGGGGAAGGATGAGACACCTCCCTTCCTGCACATAAACAGCAGTGAGTGGCAAGAGAGAACAGGCCACTGGCCTGAGGGAGCGCTGACCGGTCTTTCAGAAGGAAATGACTGTGAAGACTCCTCGCCCTTGCAGAATGACCCTTCCCACTCCAAAGCCCTCTCACCTGGGCTAGTATGTGCACCATCTGCAGAGACAGTCACCACAAACTCCATCAGATGAAACAGGAACCTGCCTTCTTTCACCCCATGAGTCTTGGTTAGTACCTGCTCTGTCTCCTGGAGAAGCCCAGCCCGGTGGGAAGACACACCCTCACAGAGGACTGTGTTGTTGGATGTGCAGGGGAGCGCAAATACGGAAGGACTAAGTATCCCTGGGGTGATGGAGGAGAGCAGGGCTGGAGTCTCAAGAAGGTGCCTACGTTAAGCATTGAAGACCCAAGTGTATTAAACATGTATTTTATTTACTGTTTACTTTTTATTTACTGTATGTTATTTACATCCAGGCACCTGGGGCCTGGGATGGCCCCTCCCATTGGCTAGCCAATTCTTAGAGACAGTAAAGGATTCACCTGGGATCATGCCTTTCACAGGCAAACCAATACATCTGGGGTCCACACCCAACCACCTCCTTTATATTTGCTATTCCCCTACCCCCCTGCCCTAATCATCCATGGCTGGGTGCTAGACATCTAGGGGCAGCCCTACCTGTCCCAGAGGCCACTGAAATTATTCAAACTGGCCAATCCTAAGTCTTCTCACCCTACTTCACCTGTTCCTTCCTGCAGAAACCACAACAAAGGTCTTTCTTGTCCACATTGCCCCCATCTCCCTGTTTCCTGACCCACCCTGATTTCCACGTGTAGCCACCTGTGATGTGGCATGGCCCCTCTTGGGATCTATGAGTTACAAACTATTTTTCAATGGCAGTTGTCCCCTGATCTGTTGGTCTCATCATACCTGAATAATTATAAAACCTACATTTAAAAACACAAGGAAAAAAGACAAGGCCATATGCCACCGTAGCAGTCCACCCATCTGGCAACAACCTTAAATTCCATTTGTTTAATAAACTTTTATTAAGCACCTACCATGCTTGGAATGTGATAGTGAACAGGACAGACACACCTGGCCCTACCATCAGGGGTTTGTTTATATGCTAGAGAGGGGAATAGATGCCAAACAACCAATATGCTAGCTCCATCTGCTGATTTCCAACCAGGCAACTTAAATCCTTCTTGGACCCAGTTGTCTTTTCTGCAAAATCCAAGCTCAACAAAAGCCGCCAGCACACTTCCTGTGCTCTTTGCAATTCCCTCAGAGTGTGAGGGTCTCATGTCTGCACCTGGAAGCGGGGAAGCTGGAGAGCAGCCTCACCCACAGAGTGGGTGGTCAGGGGGTTCTGCTGTCTCTAGTCGTTGGGACAAGAAGCAGAGGTTTAAGTGTGTTACTTAAAAATCATACTCTAGACACGAAAGGTAATGATGAAGCCCGCTGGGGGTGGGGGAGGAGCTGTGGTCTAAATACTCAGCCATCAGAGGAAATTAACGCCAGTAGTGGCCACAACTGATGGTAAAGAAACAAGCTGAATTAGCACAGTATTTTGAGGTATGAAGGTAACCATGGCAAGAACTATCTAGAAAAAGTTAGAAGAGGCTGCTTCTGGAGAGTGGGACTGGGGTGGGCAGAGAGTGTGGCTTTTCATTATAAACTCTTTTCTAGGGTTTGCCCGCTTAACCTTGTCTGTGTGTTATTTTGATATGATTTTAAAATAAATGCACAAATAAGTGAAAATTCCAGGTTGAAAAATGAAAAGCATAAATAAATCTAAGCATCTGCTGCTTTTGAACAGCTGTCCCCCAGCCCTACACACACACACACACACACACACACACACACACACACACACACACACACACACACAGCAACCTGTTTCAAAAGCTCTGGGTAGAAATTTGCAGGGATTAAAAGGAGTAGGTGATTTCAATTAAATGGTCCTCAGAACCTGGTGTTAGCCATGTATCTTTAGGATCAAAATATAGCAGTTATTACACACACACAGACACACACAGACACACACACACACACACACACACACACACACACACACAGCCTACTCATTGGCACCCCTGCCTCCATATTCAGTTGGTTACCATTGGAGAGCCAGCACCTGTTTCTCCAATCGGCCCACCCTCTGTTCCTACTGACAGAGATTCCTACATTAAGTTCCCTCTTTCTGAAATCTATTTGTTTTATATTTTCTTCCTCCCTTCCTCCCTCCCTCCCTTCCTTCCTTCCTTCCTTTCTTCCTTTCTTCCTTCTTTCCTTCCACAAATACCCAAAGGACCTGGAGAAACACCAGGCACAGTTCTTATGTCCCAGGTAGGGAGACTCTACACAAGTCATTGTACAAAAAGTTTCCATGAGAGTACATAATGTAGACAATGGTGCACTTTCAACGCCAATGCTGTATGACCCTTTCCAGGTTAGACATTTCTCCTGGCCCCCATTGTTTACAGGACAGAATGCAAAGCCTTTTGCATGACTTGTAAGACCTACTTCAATATGTCCTAACCTGCCCTCCTGGTGGATGCCCTAAATGCCCTGATATCTCCCACAATCCCACACTGAAGCCTTCTTATCTACTAAGCAGCTCTAAGCATCTCGGCTGCAGGCCCCTTTCTTGGCCCTTGGCATCTGCTATCCTCTCTTTGTCTGCCCTGCTCTGTAGACTCTCCCCAGCTGTCACCTCCTCTGCAGCCTTTTGTGTCTCCACTGTGGGACCTCTCACTGTAACAGGGTCACTGGCTCCTGCAAGGATGCTCCTCACTCATCTGTGCATCCCTGGGGTCCTGGCACAGTGACAAGGCCCCTGGAAGGTGCTGATAAATGTCCCCCTACCCCAGCACATACTGAATAAGTGAAAACTGGCATATTTTATCTCTTGGTGGTTCTGTTAGAACCTTCTCTCTAACATTAAACCACAATGCATGTCTTCCTGTAGCTCCTGCCCTGGGTCCCACCATGTCTTCTAAGCCTGCTCCCCACTCACCCCCTGATAACCCACCAGAGATGTGAGTTCTGGCCAGCCAGTCTTCATTTTGCAGGCCAAATATCCCTAGTTCTGTTATGGAATAGATCCAAGAAGTGATGACCGGAAAGAAATCTGCTATCTCAGTCGCAGAAGGGCCCCAAACCTCTCTTACTTTCCTACACACTGGGCAGCAGAACTGTCCATTGCCGTGGGTGCAGTTCTGGCACATCAAGATCAGTTCCAGGTACTGTTTGCAGAAGTTGTGGGAGCAGGAGAGGAGCAGCACCGGGGGTGTAAACAGCTCCACGTACACGGGACAGGACAGCACTGCGCCCAGCGCCTCCATGGTGTCTGCAGCCACCTGCCTCTCCCAGGCCACCCACCCCCACCAGCCTTCTAGAACAGGTGCGGAATACAGCCATGTGAGACAAGTCACAATAGACACGGTCAGGCTTTCCTCAGAGGATGGAAGAAGCAAGGGAAGCTCCACAGACACCTGGGGCACCAGGACGTGTTTGTGTGGAGGTGGCAAACCATGCCTGCCAGCCAAATCCAGCCCTCAGCTTTTTTTTGTACAACTTACAAGCCACAAATGTTTTTTCGCATTTTAAGGTGTTGTAAAAAACAAAGAATAAACAAATCAAAAAAAAAAAAAGCAAGAATACATAAAAGAGGCCACATTAGGCCTACAACGTCTAAAACATTTACTTTCTTTCCTTACTGAAAGGGTTGGCTGACCCTGTCTAATTTAGAGGATAAATATAACTGGAATCCAGTCCAGCTCAAATGCACACTCAACCTCAGGAGTCGGTGGGACTGAGTGAGGAGTGGGAGGCCTGCCTCCAGCCCACAGTCTACAAGCTGGGTGATCATAGGCCAGTGACTGCTATCCACTCTCCTATTCCTTCTTCCACAATGTGTTGAACTGGGTCATCTCTAACCCTTACCAGCTCTGTAACTCTGCGCATGTAGTCTCTGGCTTTCCTAACCTCCACCCCCTCTCACAAAGGGGACAATTGTACAGGTCTTACCGGGCCCATGGGTTCTTCAGAAGATGAACTAGTCTTAAAAAGAAGCATTGATTGGGCACCAGGCTGGATCAGGCAGTTGTCACATTATCTGTCATTTAATCTCCACAACTGGAAGAGGCTCAAGTCATTAGCTCTCACCTGCATCAGGGAATCTGAAGCCCGGAGAAGTAGAATAACCTGCCCAAGCCTTCAGTTCATGAGGGTGGCAGAGCTGGTAATGCACCCGTACTCTTCCTTTGCTTCTGATGGGCTGTTGCCTCACAAATGAGGTCCTCCTGCAGATGGGAAGGTTCCCGGTGAAATGTACAGTTTCCTTATACTCCTAGATGTGCTTATGAGACCTTGGAGAGCAGGGAGAAAGGAGTGAAAACCCACCTCATGTGCTCTCAGCCTCCATTAGACAAACACAGATTGAGCGTTGAACATGTTTGAGATACATGATGGGTCATGTGGGGGCTTAAGATGCTCATTATTCATGACAGTGACAGCCACTCTGCAGGCTCATTAGGACTGGTGCTCAGCACATACCACCCTGTTTACTTACCACATCACTCCTGTGTAATTGACTCTAATTCACGAACACAGACAAGGCAAATCCCTGCTCTCAGAGAGCTGTCAGTCCAAAGGAGATGGAAGGTACAGAAGGAGAGGTGTGGATGCCCTGGCTGGCCCACCAGCCATTCCTTCTCTGGCTGTCTTCAGGACAGTGGCCAGAAATACCAACTCTGTCTCATCTAAAGGTCTGACATTGGGCAGTGGTCATGTCAGAGGCTTTTGGCCAATGAGACTTGTATTGAAGTCTGCCGAGAGGATCTGGGGGAAAATTCTTGCTTCCCTGATGAAAGAGATTGATGCGGATTTCAGCACACTTCCCTTCATCTTCCTGCCTTGTATGAAGATGTAAAACTTGGAGTTGCAGCAGCTACTTTGCAACCATGAGGATCACAGATATGGAGCCCAACATCAGTGAACAGCTGCAATAATGCCAGTACTCACCTTCTTCCGGTTCACTGTATGTGAGTAAACAAAGCCACCATGAATTGGTTTTGCAATCCTAACTGATAAAACAAGGCAGGAAGTGTTATGAGACATGGAGATTAGAAGCTGGAAGCATTTTGAGAATTATTCACAACAGAAAGGATTGGAGACAATGTAGCAGTGTTGTTGCTTACTCTGTAGAGTAAGAGCCTTCTGTCTTCCTAACAGCTCCCAGCTACACTCAAGACTCCAAAGTGCTTCATCCTGAGATGTGCCCTGACCGAAACGAGACCCTAACAGCAATGTCATCCGCCCTGGCCAGTCACCCAGATATTTAGAGATAGCTTGGCTACATGGCCCACTTCTCTCCAATGAGAAATTAGGGGGATTTTGCTAGAAGGTTACTGGGAAATTTTTCTACCATAATAAAAGGGGAAATCTCCCACTCCTTTTTTTCTGGCCTTGAGTACAGTTGTGTGAAGACGTGATGGCTACAGCGGCCATCTATGATCACGAGGTAAATCCCTGAAGGTCAGCAGAGACACTGACCCAGACTATTGATACCGATGTCAGTGAGCTGCTGAAAGGACCCTGGGACCACCTGGCTCCAGACTTCTTGTAAGTAAAGAGTAGACATCCTTGTTGCTTAAGCCCTATCAGCTGGGCATGCTCTAGATCTTTCTTGGCTTGTGCACAGGCTTTCTGGAGGACTGGGCATTTGGCTCTGCATGTCCAAGCCTCCCTAAGGGCCCACGGTGAGTCAAGACTGCAAGCTGCAGGCTGGGCAGGTAAGCATTGGCCTCTGTCCACTCCCCCAGCCCCTCCCTGTTTTGGGGACTTCCAGCACCAAGCAGGCTTTTGTTCATTAAGCCATTACTTTTTTTTTTTCATTTTTTTATTGTGTTAAAATATACGTAACATAAAATTTACTTTTTTAACCATTTTTAAGTGCACAATTCAGTGGCATTAAGTACATTCAAATTGATGAGCCACCACTAAAAAAAAGACAAAAACAAATTGTTGAGCGACCATCAGTATCATCCATCTCCAGAGCTTTTTCATCTTGCAAAATGAAAACTGCCCCTGTTAAATGACTACCCCCTTCTCTCTTCCCCAAGCCCTTGGCACCCTCCTTCGCCACTCAAACTGACAGATAGGAGGTGTGGAGGTCACAGGAGGGTGGCTGGATCCAGGCAGGACAGCCTCCAGGGCCAAGTTCTCTCTGGTGGTGCCAAAGGATCTGGAGGGGGTGGGCACAGCGGAGTGAACTCTTCTCCCACCCAGGCAGGACTGGGGTGGGAAGAACCCAGGAAGGGTTTGGAGCAGCCAGAGGGGCCAGGGGAGACAGAGCACCAAGGAGAGAGGGTGAGTCCATGCTGCCTCTGAGCAGGTGGAGGAGGACCCGGAGCCTCACTCATCACCTGTGGCTTCAGGAGAGCAGGGAGTGGAACCAGCGTGGAGGCCAGATGGTTGGATTCAGGAACTGGGAACCCGGCAGAGAGGAGTGGGAGCATCAAGCCCACACACACTCTGCGCGTCTGCCGGGCACCCTGAGCTCCTCCCCGCGAACGCCAGACTGAATGAGGGTGGGCACCTTTCTGCCCCTTTGTCTTCCCTCCCTGTCCCCACCGTGTTCCTGCTGAGAGTGGGGTTTTCCCGCTTTTCTATTTTTTCTACTTGCCCTCTTTCTGGGGCAAGAGTCTTCCCTGCCTGTGTCCCCCTTGGACACCAACTCTGTGCCAGGTGTCTGCTGGGTTGGGGGGGTCATACTTTAGTGAGAAGCCACCCCTACCTTCCAGGACCCGGCAGCCGGGCAGAAGAGAGCACTCTCACCTGGCCTGGGCCCTGGGAAACTGCGCAGAGAAAGGGTCCCCTCCAGTGGGCCCAGGAGGACAGATGTCACTGGGGAAGGGGTAAAAACAGAGCAGGAGGGCTCAGGGATGTGGGAGTCCTGAGACCTGCGTGCTGCAGATGCCAGTTTGGTGCCCATCAGGCAGACCCCAGAGAGACTGAGGGGGACAGACATGATGAGATGCGTCTTTAGAAAGGCATGGGAAGTGTGGAGGGAGACCCAGAGACTGGAGGGGGGATGGAAACCAGGGAATGGAGCTGAAAGACAATTACCCATGAATCTGTGGACAAAGTGAAAGCTCGGGCATGTAGGACGGACCAGGCAGAGGCAGAGGCAGAGTCGAGGAGAGAGAGGAGCCGGGTTCCCTGGAGGAAACAATAAAAAAGAGCTGCTTCTTATAAAGTTGCTCACCACCTGGCCCAGCCATCCCTCTCCTAGGCTTTTCACCAAGAGAAATCAAAACCGAGTTCTGGGGGGACAACTCACCCACACACGTGTATCGTCCCATCCTTTACTCACAGTTGGCAAGAGCTAGAACCAGCCCAAGCGTCCTTGGGTGAGTGGCTAAACGTGCCATGGTCCATCCATACAATGGAAACTTCCTCAGCTCAGAAATGAGCAAACGGCAGATAGAGCCAGCATTGGCAAATGGCAAATGCATTTTGTAAAGTGAGAAAAGCCAGACCCCAAAGGCTGCATATTGTATGACATTCTGGAAATGTAAAACCAGAGGGACAGAAAGCAGATGAGTGGGTGCAGGGCTCGGGATGAGGGCTGCCAAGGGATACCATGGGGCTTTCTGCGTGGATGGAGCAGTCCTATATCTTGACTGCAGTGGTGATTATGTAACAGTGTGTTTGTCAAAACTTACAACATGAACAACAGAGGATTTGACTGTATATTAATTATATCTAATGTACCTGAATTTAAAATAAGCAGCCACTGGGGTGACAGCCTTCTTGAGGGAGGTGGCTGAGACGGGGTGGCTGATGCTGCTGTGAAGGGCTGAGGAGGGGCTGGAACATGGGGTCAGGCACTGAGGGAGGATTTGGGAAGGGGCTTCTCCAGACAAGCCTGGTCCTTGGAGTTGGGGGAAGGACAGATCCTGGAGGTCCCTGTTTCTTCCTGGTCATCCATCAGTGTTCTGTGCCAGAGACAGCCTCAGCAAAGATGAATAACTCCCCCTATCAGACAGCCCCCCATGGGTGCACTGGAGAGGATCATAGTTCTTTTTTCACTTTCTCCTAAGAGTTACGAGAGCTCCTACACAAGCCATCTCCTCAGCCAGACTCAGACAAAGAGACAGAGAAAGGTGATTTCCTTGGGTCAAGAGTGGATCCCAAATTAGAAGACAGGTCTCTGAATGCCTGGAGCCCTGTTTATCAGGATGTCTATGGGAGCAGACAGCATACACAGCCCTGTACCCACTCACCTCGGAGGGGTGCTCACCCTCTGGCTGCTTGAGAGTGGCCAGCCTCCAGGACACAGTTCTATATTTTAAGGAGAAAATATGTATGTGTTCCAGCCTTGCTGAAGGCACCTAGGCTGCAAGCCCAGTGCAGCAGCTGGGAGGGGGAGTAGAGGACCCAGGCCTGAGGGCAATATTCAACATCTCAGCTCCAAATGACCCCTGAACCTCTGCACAATCTTGGGGACCAGAAAGACCTAGATCAGATATTTCACCAGCCCTGGGGGAAAATGGGGGTTTGTAGTCAACACTGAGTTCATCTAAAGAAAGTAAAGAAATGTGGATTAAAAGATTGGAAGAGGAGGGAGCTCTTTGAAATTTATCACCAAAACAATCCCCAGCTTTATTTCTCCCCCAACCCTCTCCTACAGTCCAGGGAAAGAATGATTTGGTCTCAGAACAAAAGACAAGAAGCACTTCCATGTACTGTGTCTTTGTCCAGAATTCTCATCCCCCTATTTTCCGTAGGCCACGTCCAAGTGTCCCCCCGGCTTGGGAGCCTCTCCCTCTTCCCAAAGGAACTGGGCTCCAGGGCCTGTCCTGCCTGGGCTCCCTGTGCTCCTTAGAGGGGAGCCAGCTGTGCATCCCGTGTTCCTAAGGGGGGATGGGGGACGTGAAGGACTGAATGAATGTCCAGAAAGAACTTAGATGGTCCCATATTTAATTCAACTTTCTACTCCATGGCTCAGATACAGTACTTTCTGAAGGACCATTTCTCATTTGCCTGAAGGTTTATTTTACACATGGGGTTTCTTCATGGCTCACAGTCCCTGGGCTGCAGCCAGGAGGCTGTGTCTATCAGAATTCCTGGGGTAATGATTTCTGGGCACACCATCAGCACCATCATGGGAGGCAACAGGCTGAACATTTTCTGAAGCTATTTAATTAAATTGAGTTTTCTATGCCTCAATTTAATTAGTCTGTGGACACTGTGGTGGTCAAAATTTTTAATTGTTGAAAAAAATAATTATGTGGCTGTAACGGCGAAATCTCCTCCGAATCCTTCAAATACAAAAAGCAGGAAGACAAACATCTGGTAACAGAGGTTGTGTTCCGAGGGTGGTGGCCAAAAAAATTCATGTATTAGTCAGAGTCTAGAAAAATATTGAGGAAGGAACGTAAGACATCTGTTAAAAAGCAGATTTTTCTAAACTCAGTTCTTCAGAAATTCTCAGGAAAAAACATTTAAAATAAGAAATAAATTTCAATTCATTTAAAGATATTTTAGATTGTAAAAACAAAGTTCCCACTGTAAAAATATTACAACTCATAGAGGTTCTCTGAAGATTCAGAGTCAACAAACATCAGAGCCCACTTGGTGCCAGCCATTTCTTTTTAACTTTAAAAAAATAACACAGTTAATATGTGGGTCTGTTTGTGTTATAAAAATTCAAATAATGCAGTTAAAGCTCCAGTCTCCCTTGAAAGTAACCACCCATTTCAATCCCCTCCCTGAGAAAACCACTGTGACCATTTAACATTCCTCCTTCCAAAATGTTTTCTTTCCTCATTTACAAATTTTTATTTTATTTATTTATTTATTTATTTATTTATTTATTTATTTATTTATTTATTTTTTGCGGTACGTGGGTCTCTCACTGCTGTGGCCTCTCCCACCGCGGAGCACAGGCTCCGGACAAAATATAAGCTAAATGAAAGCAGGGATTTTTACCAGTTGTGTTCTCTATAGTGGAACAGCTCCTAGTACATACTAGGTGATCAATGAATATTTATTGAATAAATCACTTAAACAGTGCCTTGTGCATGGAACATATTCAGCTTTAGCTAATTAAAATTGATCCACAAAAAAGGTATAAAGATCATTATTGGAACGAGTAGGAAATTCTGAAGCATCGGCAGGCGGACTCCCAACCACTGAGCCACCAGGGAAGCCCTATTTTTTATTTTATTTTAACAAGTTTATTGAGGTACAATTGACATACAATATTTAAAGTGTACAATTTGATATGTTTTGACATGAAACCAATACCACAATCAATACAGTGACCGTAACCATCTCCCCCAAAGTTGCCTTGTGCTCCTTTGTGATTCCTCCCTTCTCTCCATCCCCTACCGCAAGGCAACCACAGATTTGCTTCCTGTCACTACAGATTATTTTGCATTTTTGCAGAGTTTTATACAAAGGGAATCGTACAATGTGTACTTTGGTGGGGGGGCGGGCTGACTTTTTCCACTCAGCACAGTTAGGCTGAGAGTCATTCCTGTTGTTGTATGTATCAATAGTTCATTCCTTTTTAACGCTGCATGGCATTCCATGTATGGATATACCACAATGTAGTTATCCATTTACCCACTCATGGACATTTGTGCTCTTTCCAGTTTTTCAGTTTTGGGCTATTCCAAATACAGCTGATATGAGTACTTGCGTACAAGTCTTTGTAGGGACATGCACATGTAGGGGGATTTACTCTTGGGTAAATGCCTGGAAGTGGAATGGGTGGATCACATATTGGTGCATGTTTACCTGTGTTTTTGAAAGTGTGTACCATTTTATATCCCCACCAGCAGTGCACGAGAGTTCCCGTTTCTTTTCATCCTCACCAACACTTGGTATGGTAGGTCTTTCTCATTTTAATCATTTTGAAAGGTGTGGAGTGATATCTCATTGTGGTTTTCATTTGTATTTCTCTGACTAATAATGCTTAGCATCTTTTCCTGTGCTTATTTGCCAACTCTATATCTTTGGTGGTGTATTCAAATCTTTTGCACTTTTAAAAGTTTGAGCTGATTTTTCTTTTGTCATATTGTTGAGTTTTTGAGGTGTTTTATATAGTCTGGATTCAAGCCCTTTATCAGTTATATGCATTGCAAAATTCCCTCCTAGTCTATGGCTTGTCTTCTCATTTTCTTAACAGTGTCTTTTGAAGAGCAGAACTTTTTTGGTTTTTTAAAAAATTTATTTTATTTATTTTTGGCTGCATTGGGCCTTCGTTGCTGTGCGCGGGCGTTCTCTAGTTGCAGTGAGCGGGGACTACTCTTTGTTGCGGTGTGTGGGCTTCTCATTGTGGTGGCTTCTCTTGTTGCAGAGCACGGGCTCTAGGCACGCGGGCTTCACTAGTTGCAGCATGCGGGCTCAGTAGTTGTGCCGTGTGGGCTCTAGAGTGCAGGTTCAGTAGTTGTGGCACACGGGCTTAGTTGCTTCCGCAGCATGTGGGATCTTCCCCGACCAGGGCTCGAACCCATGTCCCTTGCATTGGCAGGGGGGGGTTTTTTTTTTTTTTTTTTTTTTTTTTTCTTGCGTTATGCGGGCCTCTCACTGTTGTGGCCTCTCCCATTTGCGGAGCACAGGCTCCGGCCATGGCTCACGGGCCCAGCCGCTCCGCAGCATGTGGGATCCTCCCAGACCGGGGCACCAACCTGTCTCCCCTGCACTGGCAGGCGGACTCTCAACCACTGCACCACCAGGGAAGCCCCAGCAGGTGGATTCTTAACCACAGCGCCACCAGGGAAGTCCAAGAGCAGAAGTTTTAAATTTTGATGTAATCCTTTTTTCTTTTTTTTTTTTTGCGGTACGTGGGCCTCTCACTGGTGTGGCCTCTCCCATTGCGGAGCACAGGCTCTGGACACGCAGGCTCAGCGGCCATGGCTCATGGGCCTAGCCCCTCCGGGGCATGTGGGATCCTCCCGGACCGGGACACGAACCCGCGTCCCCTGCATCGGCAGGCGGATTCTCAACCACTGCGCCAACAGGGAAGCCCCGATGTAATCCTTTTTTTATCAACCTGTTCTTTTATGGATTGTACTTTGGAAACAGCACGTGAAACATTGACCAGTTTACACTGGTTTTGTTTCCTTAAAACAAGTTGACTAATCAAACCTGGAGCTATTTTACAGAGACAGCACTGCACATACGCAAGACAGGAACCCACGTCTCCTGAATGACCCCAGGACCAAGAATCTTCAGTCTACGAAACTCAAATAATAGAAATGTTGCCACTGGAGCCCTTTATGAAGTGAGAAGTCCTTCAGTAAGGAAAATCCAGCTTCCAGCAGCTGATTACCCTATGTGGACTGATCTAAGACTTGCCAATCAGCTTATTCCCCTCACCCCTTAAATTTCACCTGGAACTCTGGAGGGGGAGACAGATTTGAGCCCTGCCTCCTGTCTCCTTACCAGCTGACTTTGCAATAAAGCTCTTTCTTTTCTCAAAACCCTGTACCATTGTACTGGTTTTTATGCAGGTCGGGCAGCCAGCCCTTGCTCGGTAACACTTTTTGTGTAATATCTAACAAATCTCTGGCTAACCTAAGGTCACATGTACTTTCTCCTAGAAATTTTATAGTTTTATATTTTACATTTAAAAGTTGATTTTGTAGACGATGCAAGGTATGGATCCAAGTACTTTCTTTTTTCATACAAATATCCAAATTGTCCCAGCACAATTTGTGGGCAGACTATCCTTTCTCCATTGCATTGCCTTTCCACCTTTGTAAAAAAGCAGGTGTTCATGTACGGGTGGGTCTATTTCTGTACACTTTTTCTCCTCCATTGATCTATTTGTACAAAACACCACTGTTTTGATTAGTGTAGCTTTATAATAATCTTGAAATCAGATAGCGTTAGCCTGCCAATTTAGTTCTTTTTCAAAGTTGTTTTGGCTATTGGAGGTCCTTTGCCTTTCCATATAAATTTTGGTTTTGGCAGTGCTGCATGGCATGCGGGATCTTAGTTCCCTGACCAGGCATTGAACCCATGCCCCCTGCAGTAGAAGCATCTAGTTCTAACCACTGGAGTGCCAGGGAGTTCCCCTAAATTTTAGAATCATTTATCAATTTCTACAAGAAAAGCCTACTTGGATTTTGGGTAGGATTGTGTAGAATCTGGAGGGAAATGACATTTTAACAATATTGAGTCCTTTGACTCATGGACAGGTGTAACTGGTCTTAATTGGGTGTAAGTTTCTCTTGGCAATATTTTGTAGTTTTCAGTGTATAGGTGTAGTGAGCTGAATCATTGCCCTTCCATCCCATCCCCCAAGATATGTCCACATCCTAATCTCCAGAACCTGAGAGTGTGACTTTATTTAGAAAAAAGTTCTTTGTAGATGTAGTTAAGGGTCTTGAGGTGAGGAGGTCATCCTGGATTATCTAGATGGGCCCTAAGTTTAATGACAAGTGTCCTTATAAGAGACATGTAGAAGAGAGAGAGAGAGGAGGAGAAGGCAACGTGAAGATGGAGTGATATGGCTACAAGCCAAGACACACCAAGGGATGCCTGAAGCCAGCAGAAGCTGAAAGAGGCAGGAAGGATCCTCCCCTAGTACTTCTGGAAGGAGCACAGCCCTGCTGACACCTTGATTTCAGACTCCTGGCCTCCAGAAGTGGGAGAGAACAAATATCTGTTGTTGTAAGCCACCAAGTTTGTGATAATTTGTTTTGGCAGCCTTAAGAAACTAATACAGCAGGTTGTTCACATCTTCTGTCAGATTTATACCTTAGTATTTCTTCTTTTTTGCTGCTATGGCATTGTTTTCCAATTTCAGTTGCAGGTTGTTCATTCCTAAAACACAGAAGTGGAATTGATTTTTATATATTGATATTGTATCCTCTCACTTATTAGTTCTCACAACTTTTTTCTGCATATTCCGTTAGATTTTCTATATAGATGATCATGTCTAAGGATAAAAACCATTTTACGTTTATTCATGCACCTCAATGTTCATTGTAGCACTATTTACAATAGCCAGGACATGGAAGCAACCTAAATATCCATCAACAGAAGAATGGATAAAGAAGATGTGGTACACATTGGTTCAACATGGTGGAACAGAAGGACGTGCTCTCACTCCCTCTTGCGAGAGCACCGGAATCACAACTAACTGCTAAACAATCATTGACAGGAAAACACTGGAACTCATCACAAAAGATACCCCACATCCAAAGACAAAGGAGAAGCCACAGTGAAATGGTAGGAGGGGCGCAATCACAATAATATCAAATCCCATAACTGCTGGGTGGGTGACTCACAAACTGGAGAACACTTATACCACAGAAGTCCACCCACTGAAGTTAAGGTTCTGAGCCCCATGTCAGACTTCCCAACGTGGGGCCTGGCAATGGGAGGAGGAATTCCTAGAGAATCAGACTTTGAAGGTTAGTGGGATTTGATTGCAGGACTTCGACAGGACTGGGGGAAACAGAGACTCCACTCTTGGAGGGCACATACAAAGCAATGTGCACATAGGGAGCCAGGAGAAGGAGCAGTGACCCCATAGGAGACTGAACCAGACCTACCTGCTGGTGGTGGAGGGTCTCCTGCAGAGGCAGGGGTTGGCTGTGTCTCACCGTGAGGACAAGGACACTGGCAGCAGAAGTTTTGGGAATTACTCGTTGGCAAGAGTCCTCCCAGAGTCTGCCGTTGGCCCCACCAAAGAGCCCAGGTAGGCTCCAGTATTGGATCATCTCAGGCCAAACAACCAACAGGGAGGGAACCCAGCCCCACACCTCAGCAGACAAGCAGATTAAAGTTTTACTGAGCTCTGCCCACCAGAGCAAGAGTCAGCTCTACCCACCACCAGTCCCTCCTGTCAGGAAACGTGCACAAGCCTCTTAGATAGCCTCATCCACCAAAGGGCAGATAGCAGAAGCAAGAAGAACTACAATCCTGCAGCCTGTGGAACAAAAACCACATTCACAGAAAGACAGGCAAGATGAAAAGACAGAGGGCTATGTACCAGATGAAGGAACAAGACAAAACCCCAGAAAAACAACTAAATGAAGTGGAGATGGGCAACTTTCCAGAAAAAGAATTCAGAATAACGATAGTGAAGATGATCCAGGACCTCGGATAAAGAATGCAGGTAGGCAGCGCTTCCCTGGTGGTGCAGTGGTTGAGAGTCTGCCTGCCAATGCAGGGGATGCGGGTTCATGCCCTGGTCTGGGGGGATCCCACATGCCACGGAGCAGCTGGGCCCGTGAACCATGGCCGCTGAGCCTGCGTGTCCAGAGCCTGTGCTCCACAGCAGGAGAGGCCACAACAGTGAGAGGCCCATGTACCACCCCCCCCCAAAAAAAAAGAATACAGGCAAAGATCGAGAAGATGCAAGAAATGTTTAACAAAGACATAGAAGAATTAAAGAACGAACAAACAGAGATGAACAGTACAATAACTGAAATGAGAAATACACTAGAAGGAATCAATAGCAGAATAACTGAGGCAGAAAAACGAATAAGTGACCTGGAAGACAGAATGGTGGAATTCACTGCCATGGAACAGAATAAAGGAAAAAGAATGAAAAGAAATGAAGACAACCTAAGAGACCTCTGGGACAACATTAAATGCAACAAAATTCACATTATAGGGGTCCCAGAAGGAGATGAATGAGAGAAAGGACCTGAGAAAATATTTGAAGAGATTATAGTAGAAAACTTCCCTAATATGGGAAAGGAAATAGCCACCCAAGTCCAGGAAGTGCAGAGAGTCCCATACAGGATAAACACAAGGAAAAACATGTTGAGACACATAGTAATCAAATTGGCAAAAATTAAAGTCAAAGAAAAACTATTGAAAGCAGCAAGGGAAAAATGACAAATAATATACAAGGGAACTCCCATAAGGTTAACAGCTGATTTCTCAGCAGAAACTCTACAAGCCAGAAGGGACTGGTATGACATATCTAAAGGGATGAAAGGGAAGGACCTACAACCAAGATTACTCTAGCAGGCAAGGATCTCATTCAGATTCAATGGAGATAGCAAAAACTTTACAGACAAGCAAAAGCTAAGAGAATACAGTACCACCAAACCAGCTCTACAACAAATGCTAAAGGAACTTCTCTAAGTGGGGAACACAAGAGAAGAAAAAGACCTACACAAACAAACCCAAAACAATTAAGAAAGTGGAAATAGGAACATACATATCGATAATTACCTTAAACGTGAATGGATTAAATGCTCCAACCAAAAGACACAGGCTCGCTGAATGGATACAAAAACAAGACCCATATATATGCTGTCTACAAGACACAGACTTCAGACCTAGGGACACATACAGACTAAAAGTGAGGGGGTGGAAAAAGATATCCCATGCAAATAGAAATCAAAAGAAAGCTGGAGTAGCAATACTAATATCAGATAAAATAGACTTTAAAATAAAGCATGTTACAAGAAACAAGGAAGGACTCTACATAATGATCAAGGGGTCAATCCAAGAGAAGATATAACAATTACAAAGATATATGCACTCAACATAGGAGCACTTCAACACATAAGGCAACTACTAACAGCTATAAAAGGGGAAATCGGCAGTAACACAATAATTGTGGGGGACTTTAACACCTCACTTACACCAATGGACAGATCATCCAAAAATAAAATTAATAAGGAAACACAAACTTTAAATGACACAATAGACCAGATAGATTTAACTGATATTTATCAGACATTCCATCCAAAAACAGCAGAATACACATTCTTCTCAAGTTCTTACAGAACATTCTCCAGGATAGATCACATCTTGGGTCACAAATCAAGCCTCAGTAAATTTAAGAAAATTGAAATGATATCAAGCGTCTTTTCTGACCACAACACTATGAAATTAGAAATGAATTGAGGGAAAAAAATGTAAAAAACACAAACACATGGAGGCTAAACAATACGTTACTAAATAACCAAGTGATCACTGAAGAAATCAAACAGGAAATCACAAAATACCTAGAGACAAATGACAATGAAACCACGATGATCCAAAACTTATGGGATGCAGCAAAAGGAGTTCTAAGAGGGAAGTTTATAGCTATACAAGCGTACCTCAAGAAACAAGAAAAATCTTAAATAAACAACCTAACCTTACACCTAAAGGAACTAGAGAAAGAAGAAACCCAAAGTTAGTAGAAGGAAAGAAATCATAAAGATCAGAGCAGAAATAAATGAAATAGAAACAAAGAAAACAATAGCAAAGGTCAATAAAACTAAAAGCTGGTTCTTTGAGAAGAAAAACAAAATTGATAAACCAATAGCCAGACTCATCAAGAAAAAGAGGGAGAGGAATCAAATCAATAAAATTAGAAATGAAAAAGGAGAAGTTACAACAGACACGGCAGAAACACAAAGCATCCTAAGAGACTACTACAAGCAACTCTTTGCCAATAAAATGGACAAACTGGAAAAATGGACAAATTCTTAGAAAGGTATAACCTTCCAAGACTGAACCAGGAAGAAATAGAAAATATGAACAGACAAATCACAAGTAATGAAATTGAAACTGTGATTAAAAATCTTCCAACAAACAAAAGCCAAGGACCAGATGGCTTCAGAGGTGAATTCTATCAAACATTTAGAGAATAGCTAACACCCATCCTTCTCAAACTCTTCCAAAAATTTGCTGAGGAAGGAACACTCCCAAACTCATTCTATGAGGCCACCATCACCCTGATACCAAAACCAGACAAAGGTACTACAAAAAAAGAAAATTACACACCAATATCACTGAAGAATATCGATGTAAAAGTCCCCAACAAAATGCTAGCAAACAGAATCCAACAGAATATTAAAAGGATCATACACCATGATCAAGTGGGGTTTATCCCAGGGATGCAAGGAGCCTTCAATATACATAAATCCATCAATGTGATATACCATATTAATAAATTGAAGAATAAAAACCATATGATCATCTCAATAGATGCAGAAAAAGCTTTTGACAAAATTCAACACCCATTTATGATAAAAACTCTCCAGAAAGTGGGAATGGAGGGAACCTACCTCAACATAATAAAGGCCATATACAACAAACCCACAGCAAACATCATTCTCAATGGTGAAAAATTGAAAGCATTTCCTCTAAGATCAGGAACAAGAGAAGAATGTCCACTCTCACCACTATTATTCAACATAGTTTTGGAAGTCCTAGCCACAGCAATCAGAGAAGAAAAAGAAATAAAAGGAATACAAATTGGAAAAGAAGAAGTAAAACTATCACAGTTTGCAGATGACATGATACTATACATAGAGAATCCTAAAGATGCTACCAGAAAACTACTAGAGCTGATCAATGAATTGGGTAAAGTTTCAGGATACAAAATTAATGCACAGAAATCTCTTGCATTCCTATACACTAATGATGAAAAATCTGAAAGGGAAATTAAGGAATTGCTCCCATTTACCACCGCAACAAAAAGAATAAAATACCTAGGAATAAAACTACTAGGGAGACAAAAGACCTGTATACAGAAAACTATAACACACTGATGAAATAAGTTAAAGATGATACAAAGAGATGGAGAGATATATCATGTTTTTTCATTGGAAGAATCAATATTATGAAAATGACTATACTACCCAAAGCAATCTACAGATTCAATGCAATCCCTATCAAATTACCAATGGTATTTTTTACAGAACTAGAACAAAAAATTACACAATTTGTATGGCAACACAAAAGACCCTGAATAGCCAAAGCAGTTTTGAGGGAAAAAAATGGAGCTAGAGGAATCAGACTCCCTGACTTCAGATTTTACTACAAAGCTACAGCATTCAAGACAATATCATACTGGCACAAAAACAGAAATAGAGATCAATGGAACAGGATAGAAGGCCCAGAGATAAACCGACACACCTACGGTCAACTAATCTATGACAAAGGAGGCAAGGATATACAATGGAGAAAAGACAGTCTTTTCAATAAGTGGTGCTGGGAAAACTGGACAGCCACATGCAAAAGAATGAAATTAGAACACTCCCTAACACCATACACAAAAGTAAACTCAAAATGGATTAGAGACCTAAACGTAAGACCAGACACTATAAAACTCTTAGAGGAAAACATAAGATGAACACTCTGACATAAGTCACAGAAAGATCTCTTTTGATCCACCTCCTAGAGTAATGGAAATAGAAACAAAAATAAACAAATGGGACCTAATGAAACTTAAAAGCTTTTGCCAAGCAAAGGAAACTACAAACAAGACGAAAAGACAACCCTCAGAATGGGAGAACATATTTGCAAACAAATCAACAGATAAAGCATTAATCTCCAAAATATATAAACAGCTCATGCAGATCAATATTAAAGAAACAAACAACCCAGTCCAAAAATGGGCAGAAAACCTAAATAGACATTTCTCCAAAGAAGACATACAAATGGCCAAGAGGCACATGAAAAGCTGCTCAACACCACTAATTATTAGAGAAATGCAAATGAAACTACAATGAGATATCCCCTCACATCAGTTAGAATGGGCATCATCAGAAAACCTACAAACAACAAATGCTGGAGAGGGTGTGGAGAAAAGGGAACCCTCTTTCAGTGTTGGTGGGATTGTAAATTGATACAACCACTATGGAGAACAGTATGGAGGTTCCTTAAAACACTAAAAATAGAATTACCATATGACCCAGCAATCCCACTACTGGGCATATACCCAGAGAAAACCATAATTTAAAAAGACACATGCACCCCAATATTCATTGAAGCACTATTTACAATAACCAGGTCATGGAAGCGATCTAAATGTCCATCGACAGACGAATGGATAAAGAAGATATGGTACATATATACAGTGAAATATTACTCAGCCATAAAAGGGAACGAAAGTGGGTCATTTGTAGAGACGTGGATGGATCTAGAGACTGTCATACAGAGTGAAGTAAGCCAGAAAGAGAAAAACAAATATCGTATATTAATGCATATATGTGGAACCTAGAAAAATGGTACAGATGAACTGGTTTGCAAGGCAGAAATAGAGACACAGATGTGGAGAACAAATGTATGGACACCAAGAGGGGAAAGTGGCCGGGGGTGGTGGTGGTGGTGTGATGAATTGGGAGATTGGGATTGCCGTATGTACGCTAATATGTATAAAATGGATAACTAATAAGAACCTTCTGTATAAAAAAATAAAATAAAATTCAAGAAAAACCCAGAGGACATGGTACATATATACAATGGAATATTACCCAGCCATAAAAAGGGACAAAATTGTGCAATTTGCAGAGACTTGGATGGACCTAGAGACTGTCATACAGAGTGAAGTAAGTCAGAAAGAGAAAAACAAATATTGTATAATATCACTTATATGTGGAATCTAGAAAAATGATACAGATGAACTTATTTGCAAAGCAGAAATAGAGACACAGACGTAGAGAACGGACATATGGATACCAGGGAAGAAAGGGAGAGTGGGATGAATTGGGAGATTGGGATTGACATATATACACTACTATGTATAAAATAGATAACTAAGGAGAACCTACTGTATAGCACAGGGAGCTCTACTCAGTGCTCTGTGGTGAACTAAATGGGAAGGAAATCCAAAAAAGAGGGGATATATGTATATGTATAGATGACTCACTTTGCTGTACAGCAGAAACTAACACAACATTGTAAAGCAACTATACTCCAATAAAAATTAATAAAAACATTTTTTAACTTTTTACTCTCGATGCCTTTTATTTCTTTTCTTGTCTGACTGTACTAACTAGAACCTCCAGTACAATGTTGAAAAGGACTTGTAGGAGCAGCCCTCCCTGATTTGTTCCTAATCTTATGGGGACAGCACTGAGACTTTCATCCTTATACATGACATCTGCTGTAGGCTTTTTGTAGATGCCCTTCAGCAGGTTGAGGAAGTTCCTTTCTATTATTTGAAGAGAATTTTTATTGGAAATGGATGTTGGATTTTGCCAAATGCTTTTTCTGTGTCTCTTGAAGATGATGGTCTATTTTTTTCTTTTGTTTGTTTATATGGTAATTCCCTCATGCATGAAATGATCAGTACTCAGCTGAGCACCCAAGGGTGCCCTCTGTGGATCTCTGGGCTCCTGCCTGTGCACCTCTCTCCTGGGTGGCACTCTGTCCAGCAGCTCTAGCCACCTGGTCTCTCCTGACTCTCAGCTCCATTTCCTCCAGTGGGAAACTGCCAGGCTGTTCTCAATCTCCTTTTCTCTGCCACAGTCTGGAAACTTTCTCAGGGCAGTAAGTTGTAGCAATATTGCGGCTCACAACATTTGTTTCCCATCTCCCAAAGGTCACTGTCTTTTGTTGTCTGAGGTCCAGTTTCTTAAATATTGTCATTGTTGTTGTTGCTGGTGGTGGTGGTGGTGGTGGTGGTATGTGTATGTGTGTGTGTTTTCTTGTTTCAGGAGTGAGGTAAATACGGTCTATTTTCCGTCTTGGCTAGCAGGGGAGGTCATATACAGAAATTTATGTAAGTTGAAAAATAATACATTGTATATATTGCTTTTCTTTTTTAAACTTTGCATCATGGAAAATTTCAAAGGTATACAAAAACAGAGAAAATGAATCCCTATATACCCAACAACCAGCTTTAACAATGATTAATTTATGACCAATCTTGTTTCATCTATAACTCTGCCCTCAGCTTAGGAGACCCTTTCTCCCATTAGGTAATTCTGAAACAAATTACAGACATTGCATCATTTTATTTGTAAGTACTTCAGCTTATATCTTTTTTTTTTTTTTTTTTTTTGCGGTACGCGGGCCTCTCATTGCTGTGGCCTCTCCCGCTGTGGAGGACAGGCTCCGGAAGCGCAGGCTCAGCAGCCATGGCTCACGGGCCCAACCACTCCGCGGCATGTGGGATCTTCCCAGCCTGGGGCACGAACCCGTGTCCCCTGCATCGGCAGGCGGACTCTCAACCACTGCGCCACCAGGGAAGCTCCCAGCTTATATCTTTAAAATATGACTTTTTAAAAAAGTAAATGACAATTCCATTATATCATCAACTATATAGATGTTGTTGTCATTGCTGTTTTATAATAGTTTGTTCATATCAGGATCCTGCCCAGGTCTACACGTTGCATTTGGCAAATAGGCCTTTTTAAATCTATAGATTCCCTCCCTTGTGATTTATTTACTGAAGAAATCTGGTCATTTGTCCTATATATTTTCCCAGAGAATGGAGATTCTGGTTGCATCTGCAAGTTGTCTTTAACAACTGATGAGCTTAGATGTGATTCCATTTCTAGTTTTTGGCAAATATTTCACAAGTTGTTGTGTATAGTAGTATCATGAATTGATAATCTGATTGTCCCTCTTTGTAGTGTTCTATTAGCCTCCTGTGCATACCCTTACCATAATATAATCATACCCCTCATATTAGTCCGCTGAGGCTGCCACGACAAAATTCCATAGACTGGGTGAGTTAAACACAGAAATTTATTTTCTCACAGTTCTAGAGGCTGTAAATCTGAGATTAAGTTCTGGCAGTTTGATTCCTGGTGAGGACTCACTTCCTGGTTTGTAGACAGCCAACTTCTCCCTGTGTCCCCACATGGCAGAGAGAAAACTCTGGTATCTCTTCCTTTTCTTATAAGGGCACCAGCCCTGTCATATTAGGGCCCCACCTTTATGGCCTCATTTAACCTTTATCATCTCCTCACAGGCCCTATGTCCAAACAGACACATTGGGAATTAGGGTTTCAATATATGAGTTTTGGGGAGACACAAAGATTTATTCCATAATACACTTTAAGATTGTCTTTTTAAAACAATAAACTTTTTTCCCATAAATTTATTTATTTTTGGCTGCATTGGGTCTTTGTTGCTGCACGCGGGCTTTCTCTAGTTGCAGCGAGCAGGGGCTACTCTTCATTGTGGTGCATGGGCTTCTCATTGTGGTGGCTTCTCTTGTTGCAGGTCATGGGCTCTAGGCGTGCAGGCTTCAGTAGTTGTGGCACCCGGCCTCAGCAGTTGTGGCTCACGGGCTCTAGAGTGCAGGCTCAGTAGTTGTGATGCACGGGCTTAGTTGCTCCGTGGAATGTGAGCTCTCCCCAGACCAGGGCTCGAACCCGTGTCTCTTGCATTGGCAGGTGGATTCTTAACCACTGTGCCACCAGGGAAGCCCCTAAAACAATAAACTTTTAAAGAATAGTTTTAGTTTAACACAAAAATTTCAAAGAAAGAGTAGAATTCTTGTATATTCCTGACTCAATTTCCCTACTGTTAACGTTCTATATCACCATGGTGTGTTTGTCACAAGTAAGAAACCAACATTGGTACATTGCTCTTAACTAAACTCGACACTTTACTTGGATTTCACCAATTTTCTCCCAGTGTCCTTTTTCTGTTCCAGAATTCAATCTTGGATATCACAGTTAGTCATCATGTCTCCTTAGCCTCCCCTGGGCTGTGAGAGTTTCTCAGATTTTCCTGGTCCTTGATTAACTTGATAGTTTTGAGGAGGACTTCCCAGGTTTTTTGATGAATGTCCCACAGTTTGGGTTTGCCTGATGTTTTCCTCATGGTTAGACTGGACTTATGGGTTTTGGGGAGGATGACCACAGTGGTAAAGTGCCTTTCTCGCCATGTCATGCCATGGAAAAATGCTATCAACATGACTTACGGAGGAGAGAGGGAAGATGGTGGAAGAGTAAGACGCGGAGATCACCTTCCTCTCCACAAATACATCAGAAATACATCTACACGTGGAACAACTCCTACAGAACACCTACTGAACGCTGGCAGAAGACCTCAGACCTCCCCAAAGGCAAGAAACTCCCCACGTACTGGGGTAGGGCAAAAGAAAAAAGAATAAACAGAAACAAAGAATAGGGACGGGACCTGCACCAGTGGGAGGGAGCTGTGAAGGAGGAACGGTTTCCACACACTAGAGGCCCCTTCGCGGGCAGAGATTGCGGGAGGCGGAGCGGGGAGCTTCGGAGCCGCGGGGGAGAGCACAGCAACAGGGGCGCGGAGGGCAGAGCGGAGAGATTCCCGCACAGAGGATCGGTGCCGACCGGCACTCACCAGCCCGAGAGGCTTGTCTGCTCACCCGCGGGGGTGGGCGGGGCTGGGAGCTGAGACTCGGGCTTTGGTCGGAGCTCAGGGAGAGGACTGGAGGCGTGAACACAGCCTGAAGGGGGTTAGCGCACCACGGCTAGCCTGGAGGGAGTCCGGGAAAAAGTCTGGACCTGCCGAAGAGGCAAGAGACTTTTTCTTCCCTCTTTGTTTCCTGGTGCGCGAGGAGAGGGGATTAAGAGCGCTGCTTAAAGGAGCTCCAGAGACGGGCGCGAGCCGCGGGGAACAGCGCGGACCCCAGAGACGGGCATGAGATGCTAAGGCTGCTGCTGCAGCCACCAAGAAGCCTGTGTGCGAGCACAGGTCACTATTCACACCCCCCTTCCAGGGAGCCTTTGCAGCCCGCCACTGCCAGGGTGCCAGGATCCAGGGACAAATTCCTCGGGAGAACGCACGGCGCGCCTCAGGCTGGTGCAACGACCCGCCGGCCTCTGCCGCCACAGGCTTGCCCTGCACTCCGTCCGTAGCCTTCCCTCCCCCCGGCCTGAGTGAGCCGGAGCCAACGAACCAGTGGCTCCTTTAACCCCGTCCTGTCTGAGCGAAGAACAGACACCCTCTGGCAACCTACACGCAGAGGCGGGGACAAAACCAAAGCTGAACCCCAGGAGCTGTGGGAACAAAGAAGAGAAAGGGAAATCTCTACCAGCAGCCTCAGGAGCAGCGGATTAAATCTCCACATTCAACTCGATGTACCCTGCATCTGTGGAATACCTTAATAGACAACGAATCATCCCAAATTGAGGAGGTGGACTTTGAGAGCAAGATTTATTATTTTTTTCCCTTTTTCTCTTTTAGTGAGTATGTATGTGTATGCTTTTGTGTGAGATTTTGTTTGTATAGCTTTGCTTTCACCATTTGTCCTAGGGTTCTACCCGTCCATTTTTTGTTGTTATTGTTGTTTTTTTTACTTAAATTTTTTTTTCTTAATAATTTTTTTGATTTTAATAATTTTATTTTAATTTAACTTACCTTATTTTATTTTCCTTTAACCTCTTTCTTTCTACTTTTCCTCCATTTTATTCTGAGCCGTGTGGATGAAAAGCTCTTGGCGCTGTAGCCAGGAGTCATTGCTGTGCCTCTGAGGTGGGAGAGCCAACTTAAGGACACAGGTCCACAAGAGACCTCCCAGCTCCACATAATATCAAATGGCGAAAATCTCCCAGAGATCTCCATCTCAACACCAACACCCAGCTTCACTCACCGACCAGCAAGCTAGAGTGCTGGACATCCTATGCCAAACAACTAGCAAGACAGGAACACAACCCCACCCCTTAGCAGAGAGGCTGCCTAAAATCATAATAAGTCCACAGACACCCCAAAACACACCACCAGATGTGGACCTACCCACCAGAAAGACAAGATCCAGCCTCATCCACCAGAACACAGGCACTAGTCCCCTCCACCAGGAAGCCTACAAAACCCACTGAAACAACTTTAGACACTGGGGACAGACACCAAAAACAATGGGAACTACGAACCTGCAGCCTGCAATAAGGAGACCCCAAACACAGTAAGATAAGCAAAATGAGAAGACAGAAAAACACAGAGCAGATGAAGGAGCAAGATAAAAACCCACCAGACCTAACAAATGAAGAGGAAATAGGCAGTCTACCTGAAAAAGAATTAAGAATAATGATAGTAAAGATGACACAAAATCTTGGAAATAGAATAGAGAAAATGCAAGAAACATTTAACAAGGGCCCAGAAGAACTAAAGATGAAACAAGCAACTATGAACAACACAATAAATGCAATTAACAATACTCGAGAAGGGATCAATAGCATAATAACTAAGGCAGAAGAACGGACAAGTGACCTGGAAGATAAAATAGTGGAAATAACTACTGCAGAGCAGAATAAAGAAAAAAGAAAGAAAAGAACTGAGGACAGTCTCAGAGACCTCTGGGACAACATTAAATGCACCAACAATCGAATTAGAGGGGTTCCAGAAGAAGAAGAGAAAAAGAAATGGACTGAGAAAATATTTGAAGAGATTATACTTGAAACTTCCCTAATATGGGAAAGGAAACAATTAATCAAGTCCAGGAAGCACAAAGATTCGCATACAGGATAAATACAAAGAGAAACACACCAAGATACATATTAATCAAACTGTCAAAAACTAAATACAAAGAAAACATATTAAAAGCAGCAAGGGAAAACCAACAAATAACACACAAGGGAATCCCCATAAGGTTAACAGCTGATCTTTCAGCAGAAAGTCTTCAAGCCAGAAGGGAATGGCAGGACATATTTAAAATGATGAAGGAGAAAAACCTACATCAAGATTCCTCTATCCAGCAAGGATCTCATGCAGATTTGATGGAGAAATTAAAACCTTTACAGACAAGCAAAAGCTGAGAGAGTTCAGCACCACCAAACCACCTTTACAACAAATGATAAAGGATCTTCTCTAGGCAAGAAACAAAAGAGAAGGAAAAGATCTATAATAACAAAACCAAAACAATTAAGAAAATGGGAATAAGAACATACATATCGATAATTACCTTAAATGTATATGGAATAAATGCTCCCACCAAAAGACACAGACTGGCTGAATGGACACAAAAACAAGACCCATATATATGCTGTCTACAAGAGACCCACTTCAGACCTAGAGACACATACAGACTGAAAGTGAGTGGATGGAAAAAGATATTCCATACAAATGGAAACCAAAAGAAAGCTGGAGTAGCAATTCTCATATCAGTCAAAATAGACTTTAAAATAAAGACTATTAGAAGAGACAAAGAAGGACAATACATAATGATCAAGGGATCGAACCAAGAAGAAGATATAATAATTGTAAATATTTATGCACCCAACATAGGAGCACCTCAATACATAAGGCAAATACTAACAGCCATAAAAGGGGAAATCGACAGCAACACATTCATAGTAGGGGACTTTCACACCCCACTTTCACCAATGGACAGATCATGCAAAATGAAAATAAATAAGGAAACACAAGCTTTAAATGATACATAAACAAGATGGACTTAATTGATATTTATAGGACATTCCATCCAAAAACAACAGAATACACATTTTTCTCAAGTGCTCATGGAACATTCTCCAGGATAGATCATATCTTGGGTCATATCTTGGATCATATCTTGGTAAATTTAAGAAAATTGAAATTGCATCAAATATCTTTTCCGACCACAATGCTATGAGACTTGATATCAATTACAGGAAAATATCTGTAAAAAATACAAACACATGGAAGCTAAACAATACACTACTTAATAACGAAGTGATCACTGAAGAAATCAAAGAGGAAATCAAAAAATACCTAGAAACAAATGACAAGGGAGACACAACAACCCAAAACCTATGGGATGCAGCAAAAGCAGTTCTAAGAGGGAAGTTTACAGCAATACAATCCTCACTTAAGAAACAGGAAACATCTCAAATAAACAACCTAACCTTGCACCTAAAGCAATTAGAGAAAGAACAAAAAAAATCGCCAAAGTTAGCAGACGGAAAGAAATCATAAAGACCAGATCAGAAATAAATGAAAAAGAAATGAAGGAAACAATGACAAAGATCAATAAAACTAAAAGCTGGCTCTTTGAGAAGATAAACAAAATTGATAAACCATTAGCCAGACTCATCAAGAAAAAAAGGGAGAAGACTCAAATCAATAGAATTAGAAATGAAAAAGAAGTAACAACTGATACTGAAGAAATAAAAAGATGATGCGAGATTACTACAAGCAACTCTATGCCAATCAAATGGACAAACTGGAAGAAATGGACAAATTCTTAGAAATGCACAACCTGCCAAGACTGAATCAGGAAGAAATAGAAAATATGAACAGACCAATCACAAGCAATGAAATTGAAACTGTGATTAAAAATCTTCCAACAAACAAAAGCCCAGGACCAGATGGCTTCACAGGCGAATTCTATCAAACATTTAGAGAAGAGCTAACACCTATCTTTCTCAAACTCTTCCAAAATATAGCAGAGGGAGGAAAACTCCCAAAATCATTCTACAAGGCCACCATCACCCTGATACCAAAACCAGACAAGGATGTCACAAAGGAAGAAAACTACAGGCCAATATCACTGATGAACATAGATGGAAAAATCCTCAACAAAACAGTAGCAAACAGAATCCAACAGCACATTAAAAGGATCATACACCATGATCAAATGGGGTTTATTTCAGGAATGCAAGGATTCTTCAATATACGCAAATCAATCAATGTGATACACAATATTAACAAATTGAAGCAGAAAAACCATATGATCATCTCAATAGATGCAGAGAAAGCTTTCCACAAAATTCAACACCCATTTATGATAAAAACCCTGCAGAAAGTACGCATAGAGGGAACTTTCCTCAACATAATAAAGGCCATATATGACAAACCCACAGCCAACATCGTCCTCAATGGTGAAAAACTGAAACCATTTCCACTAAGATCAGGAACAAGGCAAGGTTGCCCACTCTCCCACTATTATTCAACATACTTTTGAAAGTTTTAGCCACGGCAATCAGAGAAGAAAAGGAAATAAAAGGAATCCAAATCAGAAAAGAAGAAGTAAAGCTGTCACTGTTTGCAGATGACATGATACTATACATAGAGAATCCTAAAGATGCTACCAGAAAGCTACTAGAGCTAATCAATGACCTTGGTAAAGTAGCAGGATACAAAATTAATGCACAGAAATCTCTGGCATTCCTATACACTAAGGATGAAAAATCTGAAAGTGAAAACAAGAAAAGACTCCCATTTACCATTGCAACAAAAAGAATGAAATATGTAGGAATAAACCTACCTAAGGAGACAAAAGACCTGTATGTAGAAAATTATAAGACACTGATGAAAGAAATTAAAGATGATACAAACAGATGGAGAGATATACCATGTTCTTGGATTGGAAGAATCAACATTGTGAAAATGACTCTACTCCCCAAAGCAATCTATAGATTCAATGCAATCCCTATCAAACTACCACTGGCATTTTTCACAGAACTAGAACAAAAAATTTCACAATTTGTATGGAAACACAAAAGACCCCGAATAGCCAAAGCAATCTTGAGAACAAAAAATGGAGCTGGAGGAATCAGGCTGCCTGACTTCAGACTATACTACAAAGCTACAGTAATCAAGACAGTATGGTACTGGCACAAAAACAGAAAGATAGATCAATGGAATAGGATAGAAAGCCCAGAGATAAACCCATGCACATATGGTCACCTTATCTTTGATAAAGGTGGCAGGAACGTACAGTGGAGAAAGGACAGCCTCTTCAATAAGTGGTGCTGGGAAAACTGGACAGGTACATGTAAAAGTATGAGATTAGATCACTCCCTAACACCATACACAAAAATAAGCTCAAAATGGATTAAAGACCTAAATGTAAGGCCAGAAACTATCAAACTCTTAGAGGAAAACATAGGCAGAACACTCTATGACATAAATCACAGCAAGATCCTTCTTGACCCATCTCCTAGAGTAATGGAGATAAAAACAAAAATAAACAAATGGGACCTAATGAAACTTCAAAGCTTTTGCACAGCAAAGGAAACCATAAACAAGACCAAAAGACAGCCCTCAGAATGGGAGAAAATATTTGCAAATGAATCAACTGACAAAGGATTAATCTCTAAAATTTACAGGCAGCTCATGCAGCTCAATAACAAAAAAATAAACAACCCAATCCAAAAATGGGCAGAAGACCTAAATAGACATTTCTCCAAAGAAGATATACAGACTGCCAACAAACACATGAAAGAATGCTCAACATCATTAATCATTAGAGAAATGGAAATCAAAAGTACAATGAGATATCATCTCACACCAGTCAGAATGGCCAACATCAAAAAATCTAGAAACAATAAATGCTGGAGAGGGTGTGGAGCAAAGGGAACACTCTTGCACTGCTGGTGGAAATGTGAATTGGTACAGCCACTATGGAGAACAATATGGAGGTTCCTTAAAAACTACAAATAGGGCCTTCCCTGGTGGTGCAGTGGTTGAGAGTGTGCCTGCCAATGCAGGAGACATGGGTTCATGCCCCGGTCCAGGAAGATCCAACATGCCGCGAAGCTTCTGGGCCCGTGAGCCATGGCCGCTGAGCCTGCACATCCGGAGCCTGTGCTCTGCGATGGGAGAGGCCACAACATTGAGAGGCCTGCATACCACGAAAACAACAACAACAAAAAATAACTACAAACAGAACTACCATATGACCCAGCAATCCCACTACTGGGCATATAGCCTGAGAAAACCATAATTCAAAAAGAGTCATGTACCAAAATGTTCATTGCAGCTCTATTTACAATAGCCAGGAGATGGAAACAACCTAAGTGTCCATCATTGGATGAATGGATAAAAAAGATGTGGCACATATATACAATGGAATATTACTCAGCCATAAAAAGAAACGAAATTGAGCTATTTGTAATGAGGTGGATGGACCAAGAGTCTGTCATACAGAGTGAAGTAAGTTAGAAAGACAAAGACAAATACCATATGCTAACATATATATATATATACATATATATATATATATATATATATGGAATTTAAGAAAAAAATGTCATGAAGAACCTATGGGTAAGACAGGAATAAAGAAACACACTTACTAGAGAATGGACTTGGGGATATGGGGAGGGGGAAATGTAAGCTGTGACAAAGTGAGAGAGTGGCATGGACATATATACACTTCCAAACGTAAAATAGATAGCTATTGGGAAGGAGCTGCATAGCACAGGGAGATCAGCTCGGTGCTTTGTGACCACCTAGAGGGGTGGGATAGGGAGGGTGGGAGGGAGGCAGACGCAAGAGGGAAGAGATATGGGAACATATGTGTATGTATAACTGATTCATTTTGTTATAAAGCAGAAAGTAACACACCATTGTAAAGCAATTATACTGCAATAAAGTTTTTTAGAAAAAACAAAAAAACAAAAAAAACTTGACTTACCACTGATGATATTGACCTTGATTCCCTGGCCAGGACCTGTTTGCCAGGTTTCTCCACTGTAACCTGATACACCTCCCTGCCCCCTTCCATATTATACTTTCTGTAAGCAACTTACTAAGTGCATCTCACATTTTAGTGGGGAAGAGAAGAGTATCTACCTAAATTAATCTGGAATTCTTCATAGGAAATTTTTCTCATCTCCTCCACTTATCTATTGCTCACTTATTTATATAATTATGGCCTCACAGATATTTTATACTTTTTGTATGGCTCATGCATTGTACAAAACAAATGGTGGGCTGGATTTGGCCTGACCCCATGTCTAGGAGACTTCTCAGGAAGGACTCATGTGAATAATATTCTCTTAGTTATTTTATGTTCATACAAATGTGTGGCCTTTATATATAATGGTTGCATTGCTTGGAAACAAAATCCTTTTTTCCATTTCTTCAAAAAAAAAGGGGGGCTGTTGGAATTGCATTGAATCTGTAAATAGCTTAGAAAATAGCTTGACATTTTAACAAGCTACTCATGTATCATTTATCTTCTGGCATGGTGTTGCTTTTGAAAAGTCTGATGTAAGTCTGATTTTACTTCCCTTTTAAATGACTTGGTCTTTTTGTCTGATTCTCCAAAGAGGCTTTTCTTTTTCCTTTAAAGTCCAATAATTTTACTAGAATATGTGTCATTGTTGGCCAGTCTGGGTTGATTTTCCCATGTATTGATAAATGGAGTGAACTTTTAGTATATACTTTTAAGTCTTTTACTGAACAATTTTTTTGGTATTACAGTTTATAATTTGTTTTTTCCATTATTTTGGCTTTCTTTTTTTGATATTCCTATTATACTTATGTTGAATCTTCTTTGACTGTCTTCTGTATCTATCACTTTTCTCAAATCTTTTTAATCTTACTTTGTAAATTTGTTTTCCTCCTTCCCACCTTTGTTTCTCTTGGATTTATTTGCTCTTGTGCTCCATCTAGTTTAATTTTCAGTTTCTCAAAGATTTCCTTATTTCTAATTTTCTTGAGTTCATCTGCTTTTTTTCAGAACTTTTTATCCAATCATGTCATTTCTGAGTTTTTCATACTCTAATTTTTTGCTATTCTATCATAGCTTCTATACTCTTAATTTTTTTTTTTTTTTTCTGTATGCGGGCCTCTCACTGTTGTGGCCTCTCGCATTGCACAGCACAGGCTCTGGACATGCAGGCTCAGTGGCCATGGCTCACGGGCCCAGCTGCTCCGCGGCATGTGGGATCCTCCTGGATCGGGGCACGAACCCGTGTTCCCTGCATCGGCAGGCGGACTCTCAACCACTGCGCCACCAGGGAAGCCCTATAATCTTAATTTTTAAAGCTCATTTAAATATTAGGTAAGTATTTGCAAGCATATTTTTCTGGAATCCTTCCTTTATTCATAGAGATGTTATTCTGCACCTAATCCATTAATATTTTTCATTCTTTTAATAATTTTATATGGGATTGTTGCTCATTCTATGTGAGATGGGGCAGAACTGCTTCCCTACCTTCATGGTTTCAGGGCTTCTTTCTCTGTGGTTTTTGAAAAGTGATGAAAAAAAAACAACTCATACTTTCTGTTCCTCTCCCAACTTTTAAAAAGATCTTCTCGTTCCTTTGCCCTCAATTTCTCCCTCCTTGTCAAATTGAATTCTACTTCCAGCAGCATCTCCTTAGTAGGAGGCTTTATTGGAAAGGAGCTTTGGGTTGTTAATTTTGAGTTGATAGAGGTCATACACTGTCAGGGATACCTGTGGGGGACTTGAGACTCTTTCAGGGTGTCTTCAAGCTTCAAACTTTTTCATTATAGTATTAAGATGTTATTTGCATTTCTCACTCTCATGAATGTACAGTGTTTTCCAGTGATTACAAGATGTGTGATAATATAACAAAATGAATGCAGAGGCAAATACGAGAGTCCAGTTGTCTTCTCTTGTCAGACCTTAAAGAGATTTGCACAAATTAAAAACAATGCCACTCATTTTAAAAAAGTTATTTTTCACAAAGGTATTTATGTTAAGAAGTACAGAACAGGTTTTTGTTCTTCTAAATGAATTACTTTAGAAAATTTTCAGTTACTAATATATATAAATATGAATAAATACAATACAAATAAGCAAAACCTCTTTGAGGAATTATGATTCTTAGGAGAGCAAAGGGGTCCTGAGATAAACCAGTCAGAACTGCTGCAGAGGAGCCAGTGTTTGTTGTGTGCATTTGTGTATGCAGAATCCACTGTCATATGCATGTATGTGTGTATCAGTGACTCTACAGCTTTGCTTTCTGTCAGTGTCTCAGTTGCTGAGAGTGGGATGCTGAAGTCCTAACCCTAATTGTGGCTTTGTCTATTTCTCCTTTCAGCTCTATCAGGTTTTGCTTCATGTAACTGGACACTCTGATGGTTGGTGTGTACATATTCAGGATTGTGTGTCCCTGGTGGGTTGATCCTTTTATCATTGTGTAATGTTTCTGTAATTTTCTTTGCTCCAAAGTCTACTTTATCAGATACTAATATAACCATTCTGCTTCTTAAAATATAGTGTATGCTATAACCTATCTATAACATTGTATTTTAATGTTTCTGGCAGACAGGATTTATTAATCATTTTTTATCCACTTGGTCAATCTGTCTTTTAATTGGTGCATTTAGACCATCTGAATTTAGGTAACTGTTAGAACTTAAGTCAGTCATTTTATTATTTGCTTGCTTTGTGTTCCTCATTCTTGTTTCTTTTCTTTCCTGTTGTAGTTATTTGAACATTTAAAAAAAGTCCATCTTGATTATAGTTTGTGAGAGTATCACTTTGCATAGTTTTCCTAGTGCTTACTGTAGGTATTACATATGTAACTTGGCACAGTCTACTGGCACAGATATTTTACTACTTTGAATGAAGTGGAGAAATATTACTTCCATTATGCCCCTATTAACTCCACTCTCTTGTTTTTAAATATAATTGCCCTAGCTATTTTTTCTATATACAAAGACATCAGGGCTCTCCCCTCCTTTCTTCTACCCCCTTCACTTTCTTTTACCCTCATTTATTGAATCCCTTCTACGCGCCCAGTGTTACACTAGGAGTAGCAGTTCTATGGATGAAAAGAAAGAATATCAACAAATCCAGCATCCTATGTTTAAATCCTGTGAAAGACAGAGATGCATGTGAACACATACTTGAGAGAAGAGGAAACACAAATGTCCCCAAACATGTAATAACACATTGGAACACTATCTCCATCAACTAGATATGGCAAAAATCAAGCATTCATCAGACAGTACTAAGTGTTGACAAGGATGCAGAGCAATGGGAGCTCTCATTCATGGCCGCTGGGAGTGTAAACAGGTACAAACATTTTTAGAAATGCTTTGTTATTGCATAGGAAACTGGACATGTGCATACCTTAAAGCCCATAAATTCCACTCTGAGCTACACAGGCTAGAGAAACTTGCATGTGTGCACTCATGAGTTTATATTAATGTACAAATATAAACCATCAAGTGTCTATCACAAGTCAAAGGGATAAATGGTGGTATATCCACACGATGAAATACCACTCAGCAGATAACACACAGATCACACATCAACACGCATAAATATGAGGAGCATGTTGAGCAAAAAAAAGCAAGTCACAGGAAAATGCATACTGCATTCTTCAGTTTACATGAAGTTTTTAACCAAGCAATGTGTTATTTGAAGTAAAACTATAAACACACACAAGGTACACTGTAAGCACTGAGGAGGAGCAGAGATTTTGCTTTCTCCTGTATCAGTCAGCTCAGGCTGCTGTAACAAAATACTACAGATGGGTGGATTAAACAACAGACATTTATTTTCCCACAATTCTGGAGGCTGGAAGTCCAAGATGAAAGTATCAGCAGCGTGGGTTCCCCAGTGACCTCTCCTTGGCTTGCAGATGGCCATATACTCTTTGTCCTCATATCTTCCATTTGTGCATGTCTGTGTCCTGATCTTTTCTTCTAAGGACAGCAGTCGGATTGGATTAGGGCCCACACATATGGGCCTCCTTTTAACTTAATAACCCCTTAAAAGGCCCTATCTCCAAACACAGTCACATTCTGAGGTACTGGGGATTAGGACTTCAACATATGAATTTTAGGACATAATTCAGCCTATAACACCTCCCCACATCTTTGGTCGTCAGGTAGTTGAACTTAATTACACTTAACAAAGAGTTAATTAGAAGATATTCTGTTTGAAGGGATCAGAGCCGAGTTTTGAAGGACATTCAGAATTAACTGAATAACAAGTGTTGAGAATTAGTCTTCTAGCATTGTACAGAAAGAGTGCAAGTGTGGACTGAAGGGGGTCGTGAGGTGGCATACAATGCAGAACTCAGGATGCTGATGGAAGGAGAAGATAGCATGGACAAGTGACGTGGCAGATATAGACATGCACTAGACTTGGCTCCTGATGGTGGGATGAATGATGGAATGATTCCTAGGTGTCCCCAGCAACAGCAGAGTGCAAGCACAGAGAAGCACAAATCAACTGCTGAAAGAATAGGAGTTTCATATTAGTCTCTTCCAATTGTATTGGAACTCTAATGTGAGCATACAAGATATTCTTAGAAAATAATTGATCATCTAAACTTTGCTAAAATAATTCAGAAAATGTCACCTACCAGTCCCAGGTACATTAAATTTAGTATTTGGTTGAACCATATGAAATGGCCCATATTTGATAATTCTTCACTTGCAGAAATGGCCATTCAATATGGTTCAACCTGATTCAACGTCTGAGTAGTCTTGTTTTATTTTTAAGAGGAGAAAGAAAATGATAAAGCAATTCACTAAATCAAAACCAAGGAGTATTTGAAGACTGTAATCAAATGGTCATGTAAGTAGGAAAGTATTCTAAAAACATAACTTCTCTCCCAAAGAGGCACTTTTAAAACATGTTTTCATTTGCCTCCCAGAGGCAATCTTAAAACTTTTCATTCTTAAAACATCTTTTCATCAAAAAAGCCAGGAGGCAAGAGTGTAACAGCCTTCTATTGTGATATAAATTGCAGTGGATGTATGAAACTTATTTTGAGTGCAAAAGGTTTTATGATATTAAAGTCTTATTGGGACATTATTTTTAGTGACTGGATATTTTAATTGATGGCTTAGAATGAAGGTTTGCCACAGCTCCACTATTGAATGGCTCCATTGTGATTACTTATAAATCAGTTTTATTGTCAGCGTTGGGCTAATCAGAGATCAGCTCATGCTGAAAAGCATAACTAAAAAATAATGCACCACTGTGTAACAGGATTTGTTGAATTTTTCTCCTGCCATTTTATCTGTAAATAATTTTCAACACCTAACAATGAAAAGGGCTCCTTTGGTAAGGTGCTAATCTTGGGCCACATTCATAAAAATAAAAAGCACCAAAGGGAATGTGGTTCTTGGTTCACTTGCACTGAAAATATATCAATGCTTATTAATTTTGAACAACAACAAAGATCCTATGAGTAAGCTATCACTTTTAAACAATCACCCAAATTATTTGGGGGCCTTCAGATATCAAGAACTTGGGGCATGCATTGTCTACAACATAGCATCTCTGGAAATTTTTTTAGACCTCTAGAGAACGCCAGAAATAGCACTCAAGCATATGAGTAAGTGTCCTCTACTTAAGAGAAAATAGAGATACTTTCTCTCTATTGAAGTATGATATATGGTTATTTTCATGGAATTCAGAGTGATGAAAGCACATACTCTTTCTCAGATAGAAATGGGAAGCTGGCTGAAGCTATGAGAAAGTAGATCAGCATAGCATTTCTGAGTTATGCAAACAGATGAAGCAATCTCTAAAACAGCAGCACTTCATCTCAAAGAGCATCAGCAAATTCTCTGAAATAGGAAAAAACTAAGAAGTGTGATATGCTAGTGTGTGTGTGTGCATATATATATAAAACAGTAACAGAGTGAGCTCAGTCTTTTTCAGAGGACAAAAAATGTGGGATATTTTTGCTGCAGTTATGGATAATGTGATGTTCTATAATGCCATCGTGGAGTCAAGTGCTGAAAGGGCCTCAAGAGGGAGGTGAGCATGGTTCAAAGTCAGTCAGAGGGGAATTCTTTCATCAGCCAAGTATGAAAAATACTTCTCTCTTGGTCTTGTAAGAGAAGTAAGCAAGACAATTCATGTGCTCAGCCACGGTAGTTAAGTTCTGAATGTGTGTGCTTTTGGCCCTTTCCACTCTGCTGACCTAAATTTTGCAGCTCTGTAACTTCTTCCAGTAGGTAGATTTCTATCCTCCGGGCTACAAAGAACTCCCCACCAGTTCAAACAGTTCAAACACAGGAAGGCAGGAATCTTGCTGACCTTGAGATTTTCCTCACATTCCTCTTAGAACCCTCGTATCTGCCGGCCTCCATCCCTTTGTCATTCTGAACTGACAGGATGGGGACTGACTAGAGCCTGGCTAGCTATTCAGCCTGCAACTCAGGCTGCCCATCAGGATACTCTAATCACAAAGCCACATCTTTATCATCAGGACCTCAAGAGCACCAAGCTAAAGAACTACAAGACGAAGGTTATGGGGTTTTTTTCCCCCACTTTTATTCAAATTAATACAAAAACTGTATACAGTCTGATTAATTTCTCCCACCATCTCTCTTTTTCAGGCTGGTGCACTTAGATTTTAGACATGCACTGCTGTGGTCACATCATGGCTGTGCAAGATCTATCCTCTAATTTGAAACGATCATTTCAGACACACAAGCCAAAAGCCACTTGTCAAATAAGCCATGGGAGATGCCTGCCCACGTGAGACTGACTGAGATGAGGATAAACATCTTTTTAGGTAAAAAACGTATTTTTATAATGTACCTTTGGATAAACGTAATTGTCTTCTCCCCTTCTTTCCCAGATCAGGCACTTGAAAATAAGAAATTTCAGGAATAGGCAATCCAGTTCATTAAAATTCACTGGATTTGATTTCCTAAAAAATTCAAACAGTGTGGCATTTGGCATTTGCCACTAGAGTTAGTAAGACCGATAATGACTAAAATATTTTTGATGTGCTAGAGCTTGATTCAGAAATGCACAAGTTGGAGAAATTTCATTTGTTGTAAATTAGCCTTACTTCCCCTGAAATTCTGTCTTTAAGTAGTAGCTTTAGTTAGAAATTGGTTTAATATCACTTTTATTGGGAAGAACTACTATCTGTTCTGTGGCTTAGCCTCTCGTGCCCCACATATTCATTTAAATAATATTTAATGGCTTCAATTGCTGATAGTTTTGTTTATAAGGAACTAAAATAGTTTGAGCAATTACTTCCTCTTATCCAAATGAATGCAACCTACGTTGAGTCAAATTCAGTTTAAAAGTCTTAATTCTCATAGAAGTAAAGCAGCCAAAGATAGGGCCCTGAGGCATCTGGGTTTATGGAACGATAGACTCAGGAGGTGTGGGCTGGTGCTCGTGCTATCAGAACATCGGCGTGAACAGAACTGCCTCTGGGAAGAGGCTATGGCTAGGGTGCCTGCCCCTGTAAGACAGTTCTTTCTGCTGGAGTCCTGCAGCTTCCCATACTGCCTGTCACTGATCTCACTTTCTCTGTAAAGATGCTGCTCAGCTTAGCAACAGCCCAGGGGAGTGGGAATAAGGTTTGATGTGTTGAGAACTGCTCCTTCTGCCTGTGACAGCAGAGGTCAGTGAGGTTGTCTGGAAGCCTGACAAAGAGCAAGTCTATTTCCTACAGTAATAAGTTCCAAACACTGCACTGTCAATCCTTTAACATAAAACTAAATCACTCTGAAAAATAATACATTTGAGATCCTTTGCCACATTTATAAAAAGAAAAAACAAATTCAAACAAATATTAAAAAATCCTTTAAAAATGTGTCAATTGCCTTCTTATTAACAAATATAAAACAGTTTAAGACACTTGGTGACTTCCTTAGGTCATGTATTGGGGAATAGACACACAGTTAAGTTTTACTACTAAAATTATCTATTTGGTAAAAACTCTAGGAAGAGTTCCACCAATAAGATAATTGTTTTGGAAAGAAGAGTTAAAACTTTTTCCAAAATGTCAAAAAGAATAAGGATGTAAATACCACATTCTTAAAATATTAATACAACAATATTAATCCAGTTAAATAAATAAAAGAAGTGGCACCAACTTTATGGCAATTTTTCAACACAAAAATGTAACTCAAGGATATTCTAAAATAAATAATTGCTCCAAACAGGAACAAGCATTCTTAGCACAAACCAAGAGCATCTGAAATAAAGTGCTATGAGACGAAGCAGTTCCACATTTCAGCTTGTTCAGCTATGAGCAGAAATGCCATCTAGATCTTCAGGTCTGAAATATTCACAAGGGGAAAGTCAGCTTCACTAAATGGCAGGCTTAGGGCCGTCTTTTGTCATTTTTCTTTTTTCTTCCAGCGTGTGCTTAAATATTTTCTTCAGGGTGTTGTAAACTATTGGTCCATTTTCAGAATCAAAATTAACCTGGTAACAAAGAAAATTTATATTCAGGATACTATAACAAGGATTTTAACCAATCTTTATTTTGGGAGAAAAGAAAGGGGGTGGAGAAAAAAACAAAGATTTATAAACAAAATTATATAAATTAAAAAGCACACACAATGCATTTCACACACTAGTTTTAATTAAAATACTATATTAGAACTGCCAATCATGTCAATATCAAATTTATGAATGAAAACTAAAAAAATTAAATCTAGTGCCTGGATATGTACTGTATTCATGAAGCAAATCAATAGTGAGTGTGATGGGGGTTTTGAATGCAGAGACTAATCATGGATGGTATAAGGGAAAGGTCTCCTTATTAAAACAATGCACACCAGCTTAACTGTTGGACTGAGGTGACCTGAGTGGGGAGCCTAGCTTTCCACCTGTCGGCAATTATAGCCTCAGGTCATACCTAACCTTTCTGTAAAATGAAGACCACAAGATCCATCTCCTTAGGATTTCTCTGAGCACTAAATATGAGGCTCTAACACATGCTTGGCACATGTAAATACTTCCATAAAGTTAATTTCCTTTCCCATTGGTGGGAAGGCACCACATGTACATATTTGGATTGTTTACCCAAGTTCACCGTATTGCAGGGTTAGGAGTGATGTTAGGACAGAGAACCAGAGCAATCACCACACCTCCACCCCACTCCCATCGCCAAAGCAATGTGTGACTCCTTAGGAAAGGATCAGGATCACTTGGCCAGTGATCCCTTCCTACCTGGAGAGAGAGAGAGAGCGAAGGCTGTTCCCTTATGAAGGGCTGGAAAGAGTCTGAGATTTCACCCTGATAACACACCTTAAAGATGCTAGCAGAAGACATGAGATTGCTGGGTCAGAGACAAACAACTTTATGACTGAAGGCAGCACACGCTCCATAATCACATGGGTTCCCTTGCCCTCCAAGCCCCCTGGGGATGATGCAGAGGGGCACAGGTGGAGTCTGCATCACAGCTGAGGAACTCCATGCTTAGGCAATCCCCCATGTTTGATGAGGGAGCTGTGGCAAGACTACTAAGCTTTGGCCTGAAGGAAACATGATCTTTGTTACATAGGAAGCAGATGCTACACAGATTTCCTTGAAGAGCTAGCCTGGCATAGAAGCTATCAGGGCCTTTGCTCCTAAGATTGTGCACAAGGGGAGAGACCCAAGAACGGTATTCTAATATTTTTACAGACAGATTTGGAACAACTGGTATATTTAACTTTTCATTAGTATCCCCCTAAAAGGTCAACAGAAGCTGTAAAGAATTCCTACCACTTTCAGAGAGACAAGTATTCAGGATTTTTTCCAGTTAAATTCAGAAATTTAACTTTATCTTAATCATTATTTTGTCTGTCCTATCTGCAAAAACTTATTAACAACAGTTTGAACTGTATACTTTGTTAAACACCAAATCACAACCATCCCCACACAGCAGTGGCCTCTAGGTCTATGAAAACATAAACAGAGATGTAAAGGATCACATGACTTTGGTTTTGAGGCGCTGACTCTGGAAACAGTCATGAAGAGACTGAGGATGCAAAGTGGTTACAGCTGTAAAGCATCAGATAAAGAACAAAGAAACCTGCCAGAAGGACATCACTTTGGAAAGAGT
>NW_006796103.1:149273-159952 GCF_000442215.2 Lipotes vexillifer
AAAGAGTGGATGGGGAAAGAGATTGGTGAATGAGTACAAATAATAAGTGCTATCATCATTAATGTTTGCCACAGATGCTGTCATCGAAAAACTGGGTTCTTTGTTTAATGACATTTTTGTATCACATATGAGAGATACCAAACAAATTGGTTTAAGAGGTGAGGGGAACATTTTCTTTCTTTCAATATTTATTTGGCTGCACCGGGTCTTAGTTGTGGTATGTGGGGTCTTTTGTTGTGGCAAGCGGGCTTCTCTCTAGTTGTGATGCGCGGGCTCCAGAGCGTGTGGGGTCAGTAGTTGCGGCGCGCAGGCTTAGTCGTCCTGTGGCATGTGGGATCTTAGTTCCCTGACCAGGGATTGAACCCACGTCCCCTGCATTGGAAGGTAGATTCTTAACCACTGGACCGCCAGGGAAGTCCCAAGGGAACCTTTTCTCTTGGTATGAAATCTGGCGTGTTTTTTCAGCCAGGAAAAACTGCTGCAGGCCAAAAGGATGTGCATGGAAAGGAAACATTATTTTACTTTTTGCTTAGGATTTGCCAACCAGACATGGTACCGAACTGCTAACATTGAATGTTAAATTCTCAGTAGACGGTTTCTTGTTCAGACCCAAGGTAGAACTGGCTCAACAAGAAAAGATTCTCTGAGTTCTACTAGGAACATGATTTAAAAATATTTTCTCAACACTCAATTGTTTCTCTCTATACAAAACTTCTTTGTTCCAAAGTACTCCTTCAAAAAACCCACAGTTCAGCCTTTTATATCATTGCTAGGAAACTGAATTTTTTTAGCCAAAAGTTTGCAACTATTTTCGAGAAAGGTCAAACACATTTCCATTAAAGGGAAACATGGCCAAAAGGGTTATTTTAGAGAAGGCTGGTGACCCTCGGATTCTGATTTACAAAGATTATACTGAGTGTGGTCTGTAGGGGGAAAGAGAAGTGCCACCCACCTTAGTGAAGGCTTTAATGGCACGTGCAAGAACGGCTTCCTCCACGTTGGCGGGAATCATCTGCAGGCTCACTATGCAATGCAACACGCAAAGAATAGTCTGTTGCTGGCCCTGTTTTTGCAGAAATCAAAATCAAACAAGTTAGGGGTGGGATAGGGAGGGTGGGAGGGAGATGCAAGAGGGAGGGGATATATGTATACATATAGCTGATTCACTTTGTTATATAGCAAAAACTAACACAACATTGTAAAGCAATTATACTCCAATAAAGATGTGAGAAAAAAAATGCCTCAGGAAATCAACTCAAAACAACTGCTAAGCCAAGAACTGGTTTGTGACCAAGTAATCATTACCTCAAATACTAAACTATCTACCAAGGGCTCTACCAGTGTTTATGGTTATGTGTTAACTTGAAAAGCTTTCAGTAGATAATATCAAAGCTGGTTAGTTATTACACAAAGTAGAGTTGAATCTGAAGATAAATGCAATTTAAAGTCAAATGCCTTGGGCTTCCCTGGTGGCGCAGTGGTTGAGAGTCCGCCTGCCAATGCAGGGGACGCAGGTTCGTGCCCCAGTCTGGGAAGATCCCACATGCCGCGGAGTGGCTGGGCTCGTGAGCCATGGCTGCTGAGCCTGCGTGTCCAGAGCCTGTGCTCCGCAACGGGAGAGACCACAGCAGTGAGAGGCCCGCGTACTGCAAAAAAAACCAAAAAAAACCAAAACAAACAAAAAACAAATAAAATCAAATGCCTTCCATGCAGTGAACTGAGGATGATCCATTCTTGTTGTTTCTAGACATAATCATTTCAGTATGGCTAGTAGATGCTGACACGTCACAGCAATACGTGGACCAGATGGCTGGGTACTCAGTGCTCAGTACCTTCATCATGTCTTGCCAGTTGCAGACAATACTGAGTGGGGAGCGGCAGAAGAAGAAAGACAGCCACAGCCCTCCAGGAGCATGCCATAACATAAGGGGGAAGGTCCCTGAAGAATGTGTCCCCAACTTGACTCCTGAGGGTTGCTTACTTTGAAGAAACAAAGGAGAAACTCCATCACTGGAGCAATCTGCATTCAATACATGTTGCCCCCTGAGAGCCACTAATTTCACTTCTGGAAATCTACTCTAAGGACATGATCTGAAATGCAGAAAAACCTGCAAGCACAAATTATTATTACAGTGATGCCTATAAAAGTAAAAAACTAAATAATGTAAATGCCCTGCATGTGAGGGTTGGAGTCAATGATGAGGAAACAGCACAATGTGACAGAAAGTACATGACCTTTGTGCTGGAGTTTGTATCCTGCTCTGACACATGCTGCACACTGTGGGCAGACTGCTTCACATTCCCTTTTATGAAAAGTGGGGCCTCTACCTCTCTGAGTTATGGAAATGAACAAAGGTGAAAATAGAAATTGGGACCTAGCAAGGGCCTGGCCCATTGCCACCCAATGAAAGTTAATTGCCTTCCTTATCCACCCTCCTGTTTCATCTCTAAAATTTAAATGCTCAGAAAATAGCCTAAGAAAGGGACTGCAGATATGGGAAAAACCTTATCTTTAAAGACATGCATCACACAACTGTGAGCAAGTGCCTGTGTGTATCTCTGTGTGTCTATATGAAGTAGTAATAGTAGTAGTAGAAGATTTGGAAGCAATGAGGTGTTTACACCACAGCGTAGTAGGTTACTCAAGGCTGATTATAACACTGTTTCCTAAAACAAAACAAAGCCTATTTATAAATGAAAATTTAATATCTCTTCAGGGTTAAAAATATTAAATTGTATAAAAGAATCTACAATGAAAAGTCTCTCTTGCTTCCTAGATCCACTGTCTCCTACTACTATTCTCTAAAGCAGGGGTCCCCAACCCCTGGGCCACGCACTCACTGGTAACAGTCCATGGCCTGTTAGGAACCAGGCCGCACGGCAGGAGGTGAGCAGCGGGCGAGTGAGCGAAGCTTCATCTGTATTTACAGCTGCTCACCATCACTCGCATTACTGCCTGAGCTCTGCCTCCTGTCAGCATTATGGTGAGTTGTATAATTATTTCATTATATATTACAATATAAAAATAATAGAAATAAAGTGCACAATAAATGTAACGTGACTGAATTATCCTGAAACCATCCTCCCCCCAACCCACTCCATGGAAAAACTGTCTTCCATGAAACCTCTCCCTAGGGCCAAAAAGGTTGGGAACTGCTGTTTTAAAGGCAACCACCATTATCAGTTTCTTATTTTTCCCTCTATATTTTATACATACACAAATTATATACATAAATGTATATATGTGACACACACCCTTTTAAAAGAAATAAAAATGAATGCATATTCCAACCTACCTCAGTTATTCACATTATATGCTCACAGTAAATAAGTAGAAACAAATACTTTAAAATGAAAAAGTGGTTAGTTATAACATATCCCCATGTTAGAGCATTATCTACCCATTAAAGTTAACATTAATGAAAAACTTAAACATGGAAAAATACCTATGTTACAATTCTGAGCAAAAATGAAGTATAAAGTTGTATGTGAAATAATTTTTACCAAGTTAACATATGCATCAGTAAGATTGAAAGAAAAGACTTGAAAATGTTTAAAGTAGTTCTCCTGGGGTTATGGGTATTTTCCCTTTTTATTTTTGTATCTTCTAAATGTTTATACTGGGGATGCATTTCTTTTCTTACCTTGGAAAAATTTAAATTAGACCCCGATAAGGGATTCTGTGTGAATTCTCTCTCTCTCTCTCTTTTTTTTTTTTTGTGGTACGTGGGCTCCTCACTGCTGTGGCCTCTCCCATTGCGGAGCACAGGCAGGCCCCGGACGCGCAGGCTCAGCGGCCATGGCTCACGGGCCCAGCCGCTCCGCGGCATGTGGGATCTTCCCGGACCGGGGCACGAACCCGTGTCCCCCTGCATCGGCAGGCGGACTCTCAACCACTGTGCCACCAGGGAAGCCCTTCTCTTTTTTATAATGTTTTTTTTCAGTCTGTAAAACTTGTATTGAGGGCCTTAGTTAACTTCATCAACTATTCAACAGCTACTTTACCTTCTCTAATAAAAACAGTGCTTCTGCGGCATCCGCAGATCTGTCAACCAACATGTCCACGTCCTCTTTGGTTATCACAGGCTCCTTCAGCTGCTCCACCCAAGACCACATCAAACTGCACAGGATGAAAGGATCCCTTTCGCCACATATTCTTTCCCAAGCTCCATCTCGGGAATTTAGTTCTTTCTAAAAATGAAGGAAGAAAGAAAGAGAAAAAGAAAGGAGAGAGGAGAGGAGAGGACAGATAGGAAAGGAGGGAGAGGAAGAGAGAGAGACAAAGTGAGGGAGAGAGGAGGAGAGGGAGGCAGGCACGGTTTGACATCTGATGATCCTTAGGCTGTCCAGGAGAGTAAACTCTTAGGCTCTGGGGTGTGGATTGGGACCCCTCCCAGTGACCCCACTTCCAGCTAGTACCTTGGGCTAAGACATGCAATTTCTCTAAGCCTCAGTTTCCCTTTGTAAAGTTCATCTCCACCCCACAGGTAGACTGACTGAGAGGGCTGTTAAAGCTCTTGGTACAAAGAAAGACTTAGCTAACCTGAGTTCTCCACTTTGTTTAGAGACCACAGAAACAGTTCAAGAAGAGGGAACCTTCCTTTTCAGGCTCCTTGGAACAAAACAAATATTTACGGCAAGGAAGTAGAATGGTAGATGAAAAAGTGTAAAGTGTAAAAGTGCCAAAAAGTTAGTAAATTTGGTATATGTATTTCTTTCAAATTCCTTTTTAGAATCCTATGTAGAATTTAACAAACAAGCCCTGTATTCTGAAATTTGATAGGGTAAAATAACTAGGAAGTCTTGCCAATACTCCAAATGTCTGGAGATAATTTAAGATTTTAAAACTTTACCTCACAGAGATCAGAGGAAAAGTGAGATAAGAATTTTAATTTCTGACAAGGTTCAGATTTGTTTTTAATAAATAAAATACGTGTTTGCAATAGTAATCAGCAGAATAACTGCCACCATTCATTCATTCACCCATCCAATATTCATAGAATACTTATAGTATGACAAGAACGATGATACAAGACTTATCTCTGATTCTTACAGCAACTCAGCAAGGAGGTCTCCTTTACAGATAAATGTACTGGGGGGCTCAGGAAAGATGAAGTAACTTGCCCAGGAGCCCAAAGTGTGAGAGCGCATTCCCAACCCAGATCTGCTCTATCCCAGTCTGCGATGTTTTTCTCATGCTACCAGGGTCCTCCAGCACTGGGTTTCTTTCTATTATGTCATAAATAAGCCAAAACCTTTAGTTGTGGATAGTCCTTCATATCCCATAGATCATGCACATAGCAGAGTAGCTTTTACTCAATTTTTATGTTGGGCAGAAACAACATGACTCAAAGACCCTCTTAGTAGAACAACCATTACATCATTGTTGTTTTCTGAAATCTTCCCGCAGGGTTAGGAAAAACATCAGGGATGATGGAAAGTATTAAACACATGAACTGTATCCTGGCCCTGCTGCCTTTGGACCACATCTCCTCAAGCACATCACTTGACCTCTGTGACCCTTGGTTTCCTGACCTACGATACTTAACTCATAAGGACTGAAAGATTAACAAAGAATCTGTAAAAAATATCATCTGTCTCACAGGATTTCTGTGAAAATCACATGAAATAATAGATATGAAAGTGCCTAATAAGGGCACAGGCAGCATTATGCTATTCGAATCATGTTCATTTTACTTTTTCCAGAATTCAACTGATTTGTTTTATTACTGAAAGACCCACAATAAAATCTAGAAAGGAAAAAAAAGGCAAACCTATCCAAATGATAGGGTAGTATCTACCTCTAGGAAATGCTTTCATTTATATTATGTGTTCAAACAGTCTGGCCCATGTGGGGCTGACCCACGAGGGGGTGGTGAGCTCTCAAGCCTGAACCCAGAGGTCCTGCCACTAGCTACTGTGGCTCACAGCGACGCAGAGGAGACCTGTCCACTGAGCGGAAGGCTTGTTCAGTTTGGAGTAGGAAATAAAGAAAATACTTCATGTTGGAAGAAAGCAATACATTTAACTATTCATTAAACAAAACACTACAATTCTGATGGAGAAATCGTGTGTGGAAGCGCTCTCCTCCTGTCACACAGTTGCAAGTGAGGGCGAGGCTCCACGCCTACTCTTCCCGCCTCTGCATCTGGAAGGTCTGGCCTCCTGAAAAGTGTACACACCTTGTTTGATTAATGGTAGGATATGGAAAAGTAGCTACACAAATAATTCATGGTAGGTTATGGGCTAACAAGCCAAAATTTCACTGAGCCAGGCCTCCCCAGGTCAGCCCCACATTTGGGCAGTTTACTTGTTTCTGATAACTAGGTTTATAAGGCCTGCATTTTCTCTAGACCAGCTGCTTATTTTGGGCAGAGAGCAAGGCTAATTTAAGACTGTCTTCCTAGTGAAAGTACAACACAAAAAGGCATTAAAATTTAAAATTTCACATTCTAATTTAAGTAAAGGCTAAGAAATAGACCCCAAGAACCCAGTGTCAGATAAAGCCAGTGGCACAAAGGTACGCTGTGGCCACTCCCATTTGCCTTCCGGAATCCAACACCTGACTTATTGGGGTGGACTGGGAAGTCTGCAGGAGGGAATGCTGAGCAGACAGCATCCATCACTCATCCTTCTGGCTTTACTTGATAGTTGGGTTAATGAGCTTTGGAAAAGAATTGTCTCTATTTCATTTATATCTCTGTCACTGGTTCTCAAAGAGTGGTTCCCTGCTAGGTCTCAGGTTAGAGATACTTCGGGTCAGTTCCTACAGCTGTCTGCTGTGGTCTGTTCATCTGTCCATCAGCCCTGCAAGCCCAGTGAGAAAGAAGGAAACTATCGACATCAATCAATATCATTGCCTTGCTCAGTCAAGCACCCTGCTGAGTGCTAAGCACTAAGGGCTTTCCTTCACAGAGATTGAAATGAACCTACAAAACAGCCCTGTGTCTGCTGTTTCTATGACAGTAAGCTGGTATTATAGCTGAGTAACTTGAAGTTCAAAAGTTACGTATTATACAAACATGTCTTCAAATTCCTGTAACAAATGAATCTGGGAAAATGTACTGTTTTTGCTCTTACACAAATATTTCCCACTCATATATAATTAAATGAAATACAAGTACCTGCCACATTTCTACCTTCTTTTTCACTTCCTCCTTTTCTGCAATCTCATTTAAATTTGCCAGGGCTTTGGCTGCCAGTATTCTCCTTGCTTCAACACTCAAGTCAGAATGTAAAGCCATGTATGGAGCACCCTCAGACAGGTATTTGCTATCCCGGGTTTCAGGTCCAGCCAAGAATTGTGCTTTGGGACTGGACGCACAGTCCACGGGGCGGTGGCAAGTCTCACTGTCCTCCGTAACAGAGCTTGGGCTACAACCACCACGAGTTTCACACTCACAGTGGGACACTTGCTGGTGAGAACAGTTTAGTTCCTTAGGGATATTTGCAAAATTTGGTGTAACTGGTTCCCCAGGGTTGTATGAACCTGAAATACAGGAAGAGAAGGTTCTACTTCGCTGTACTTCCTTTGGAATGTTCGTCCTATGGAAAATTGATGACCTGTCATCTTTGAGTCCTTCCAGGCCTCCAAATTTAGCATGATTCCAGAAAGAAAATGTACTGTGGACCAGCGTTTCCTTATTTAAATCTAGCTGTGGAGACTGTGGGGAGTAACAATGGCTTATGGGCTTCTGCTGCCTGGGGTTATGGCAAAGCAAGGCCTGGGCAGGCACTGTCCACGGAGTCCTCCCTTGCTCTAGAAGTGACTCGGCTCTCTTTAAGTCCGAGTCACTGTAGCTGAGCTGTCTTTGCAGACGAGTCAGGGGCTGAAGGCCCTCAACATTCCGCCTCTTCCAAAGAGGGTCAAACTCTTGCTCACTGGAAAGAATCACATCCTGATTCTCAAAATCTGCCACCACTGCACTGGGGGTGAAAGAGTCCGATGCATCACTGTCATGTCTCAGTAACTCTTTATCCAGCTGCATTGTGACCATCTCAGAAACAGTCTTTTCAATTTCAGCAGAGAGGCCAGGTACTTCTGCCACTTCTTCCGTCACTACTGGCCTGTTCTCTGCTAAGTCCAGCAACAATTTGCACACGAGATGGATAATTTTGGGTACATGTTTCAGAAGTCGTGCCTCATAGCCATGAAGCAGATGCCGCTGACGAATGAGATACTGTGCTAAGGTGACAGCATGTGCCTTGGGGTCACAGCAAGAGAATATATTGCGAAGAGGAATCAGAAACTGAGTAAATTCCCTTACACATAGTAGCTGTCCTCGGGTTTGTATGGAATTAGGTCGCTTTGCCCGAACAAATATAATTGCTTGGTCAGCAGTCATTCTTGTTGCAAAAACTAAGTAACATGCTATTAAAACACCTGAACAGTGAAGAAGAGAATATTGATATGAGAAAAGCTTATATTTTTATTTATACCCTTTGGTGATTTAAAATTTGAATATCTGTTAAGAAACCATATAAATACAGAAACATTTTAAGGACAATGATAACTTTTTGTACAGGTGTTCATCTATTTACTAAGTCTATATGGCAACCCTCCCCTTGACTGAGAACACTTGGTCACCTCTGTACTCCAGGGCAAGCACCAAGAACTGTCACAGTGAAGTTGAGTAGGTGTGGAGTGAGGGGGGATGACTGAGTGTGGAGGGTGATGACTGAATAAACTGATGACCTGGCCCATTTACCGTCATTAATGCCCAGCTCCAACATGGAAGAAAGCCAATCCTGCTTTCCACTCTGAACAGCTCTTAAAAATTTCTATCCAATCAGTCTGTACACTCTGCTTGGAACTTCCCACCCCTGCCATCTTTGACATCAACTGGTGGCACATTCCAGACTGGCATTTTTCCTACTTGGGTATTTTTATCTTTGGCAATTATTCACATTCACAATCTATATTTTTCTCCTGATGATTCTTATTTAAGACTAAACTAATGCCTAAACTAATATGTATTTTCCTCTAGACCACAACTGTTTTTCTATAAGCACTTAATATTAAGGAAAATAGCCTTAACAGTATAAACATTATGTATTCTTGTTAATTAATACTAAATTAAAATGAATAATAAAAAGGCAATAATCAATTAACTCAAATATAACAGTTAACTAACATCAAGTAAAAGGCAATTCAAAAGACATCTGTGTAAATCACCAAGTTTGTGAATCTCGTTACACATGAAAATCAGAGCCTCTGAAAAATGCATTTTTCCTAGTACACGGCAAGGTCCAACCTATCTTTCTCACTAGGACATGGCAGTTCTTTAGGGTAAGTATGAAATATCTGCAGAGCTATCATGTGGAATCCCTAGAACAGTGAGATTTTGGCTCAACCATGAGAGCTGACAGTCTGGGACAGAACTGAGTCTCTACCCTAAAGATGCTCCCCAGAAGGTGGAAGACCCAGTGGTAGGTATATGGGTACACTGTGGACAGAGTCGAGCTCAGGTGTCTGGCTAGATTACATGACAATGAAGATTCCAACCCTTTTTTTTTTTTTGTGGTACGCGGGCCTCTCACTGCTGTGGCCTCTCCCATTGCGGAGCACAGGGTCCGGACGTGCAGGCTCAGCAGCCATGGCTCATGGGCCTAGCCGCTCCGCGGCATGTGGAATCTTCCCAGACTGGGCAACGAACCCATGTCCCCTGCATCGGCAGGCGTACTCTCAACCACTGTGCCACCAGGGAAGCTCAATTCCAACCCTTTTTGTGCCCCAATATCAGTATTGTACTGATATTCTGCAGCATTTTTAAGTAAATTCATTGATTTTTATATAGAATTCTAGGTACAGGTAAGACTCTCCTTTATAAACAAAATCCTTACAGCCATGGATTTTAAGTCATGGCCCTGCCACTTACTTGATGTAGCAAATTAACCTCCTTCAAAACTTACACTGTTGCTAAAGACTTAAAAAGACAGTAGGTGAAACAATGCTTGCTATTTTCATTATTATTTTGGTTAAGGAAAATTACATTTTAAAAAGATACTGCATATTAAAAACAAAATATTGAATTTTTCCTTTAAAATAGAACATCAGAAAGATCATTTAGCTAGCTATGGAAATCCACCTATTTATTACTCAATATGATGAGGTTTTAGCACTAAATCATTCAAAAATACTCTCATGAATATATGGTCACTGAAGCTATCTAAGATATTTCAAGTATCTTTTACTGACTTGTTCCATTTGACTCCAAAACTTTGATACGAATCTGAAAACTATCCTCTAGAATTAGGAAATATTCCTTATATGTTTAAACATGTAGAAGGACAATAGAACCACCTCCTAGAATTTACCTGTTCGACCAAGCCCGGCATGACAATGGATAGCTACTTTTCCTTCTTGTAAGGCAAATGTCATCACCTTCACCATATCTAAGATGGTGGTAAGGGATGCGACACCATAATCCTTCCATCCAAAATTGTAGAAGTAAACTGGACAATGAGAAAGAGAACAAGAAGAAAATCAACATACAAGAAAAATACTTGTAAAGACATTTGAAAAAAGTGAGTGAATTCATGAAAAGTATAAAGCTGTAAGGCATGCAGATCTCACTGGATGAGTAGACCTAAAATAACAGGCTTTTTACATTTCCAGTAAATTTACTGTTAACATTTCTTAAAAAGAACATTCTATATTACTTAACACATTTCCTGCT
>NW_006796103.1:160561-188056 GCF_000442215.2 Lipotes vexillifer
GCTGAAACTCAGTCAGAAAGAATTAAGGAAAAGCAGGATTGCAAATTAAAGTCAATGATCTATGCCAAAATTACTCAACCATGGAGGGAAAGCATGCAACCTTGTTTAGCATGGAAACATGTCTAACTGACTGATAAATGGCATAAGGTAGTACATATGGATTTTCTAACTAGTGGGATAAAAAAGCTAACATAAACTTCTTAAAAACAAGTTGTAGATTGTCACATACAGAATCCCTGCATCCTACCCAGGGGCAGAGCTATGCAGTAGGTAAAAGCATGAATGAGTCCTGGGTTCCGATCCTGCTGCCATGTTTAAGCTGTGTTATCTTGGGCAAGTCAGAACTTCCTCAGCCTGTGTGATCTCATGTGTGAAGCAGAACAACTATATTATGTGACTGCTTTAAGGATTAAATGAGACGACAGGTCTGGATACTGTTTATATTAATTATACAGGCATTATTTCTACAAGGTCTCCTCTCAAGTCCCCTCTCACAGGAAAAAAGAAATCTTATACTTTCAACAGCAATACCACAGAAGAATGATAGCATTATTTAAAGTCAAAGTTAGCTCATCTTCACTTTTTAGAAGCCCTACTACACTACTATGCAGTAACTGTTTATTTCCAACACCTTTCTAACCTAAGAGCTGAATAGACAAAAAGTCTCTGAGTTCGGTCCTTGGTAACTCATGGAGAAGAGGATGGAAGGACTTACTGCCAGCCTCCATGAAAGCTTCAGGAAGGTATGTGAAGCCACTTTCTTGTTCCAGAGGGTTCCCACAGCTGGCATGCTCACCAGGACGCTGCAGGTTGATGATACTTTTTATGCCGTGGCTTAAAGGAAAAAGAAAAAAAAACTAGTCATATTGGGAGGTAGTGTTAAAAAAATTAACCATTTTTGGCATTAATAAACATTATTAACTACTTTCAAAACCTTAATTGTCTTATTTGAAATAAGTTCTTCACACTCCTGTTGGTAAAATGAAAGCACCTTTCCATTTAAAGTCAAAAGCAATAGAAGAGAAAACATAAGCTGGCTTATTAAAGTGTGTAAACGTGAAACGTTTACCTTCGGAACTGCTCGATGATGCAGTACTTCTCGAGGAGCTCAGTGGATGGGCGTGCCATGGCCAGGATATTATCAGTGACCCTACAGATGGGAGGAGGGACTGGTGATATGCACAAAACTGAGAAAGCAAGATTTTAAGCCCTTACTTTTTCTATGATTTCAACAATGCTATAAGGTAAGAATCTCCTTATACAAATCTGGCTTCAATTCTGTATTATGATTAGGGCTCTAAGAAACCCTAGCTTCTTAAATCCCTGGAAAAAATTCCAGGACATTAAGTATCTATGGACTCCAGCAAAGTACTTTCAAGGACTTTCATGAGATTATAGTGGACATGACGGAATGATGGAGAAACCTCAGCTGACAGCAAAGGACATCCTGGATTAGTTATCCAAAGGTTACTGACTAAATGAGGAGGGCCAGCTGGGAGGCATTTTTAGTTACATAGCTATCTGTACCTCAGTTACCTAATGTATTGAGTGGGGATAATGCCTGCCTCACAAGATTGGTGTGAGAATTCAATATGATGTGAATGTAAAGAGTTTAGCACAAATCCTAGCATGTGGCTATGAATAAATGCTGAGTTATTGTAATTTTGCAAAAAATATGGCTTTGGAGTCAGTCAGACCTGGTTTCAAATGCTGGCTTTTCTACCTTCTAGCTGTGTAGCAAATTACTTAGTCTCTCTGGACTTCAATTCCTTCACCAATAAAATGACATTAATGATGCCTACTTAAAGAGTTTTTATGAAGATAATAATTTGAGAGTGTTCAGCACCGTGCCTGGCTTTTAACCAAATGGATGTTTACTGAGTGTACAAATGGATAGAGACCCAGTAAACGGCTATCACTCTCACTAGGGCTCTGGCTTCACTCTGTTCTGACTGCATTTCTCACCAGTGGTCTGGTGAAAGATACATAAGGTAGACTATTGCAAGTTGTGGGTCACAAGAACCTGAGAGGAGTAACAGAGACATTAGATGAGCAGGTCAGGATTCAGAAAGATACTATCCCTCATGCCTGGGGCAATGTCTAAAACTGTTTAACAGGGACGCCCAAAGGTTTGGGACGCCCCAAATTTAATAGCACTTAGTGTAGGATTGAGAGAGATGTAACATGAAAGCAGCAGAGGTGAAAAAAGTTCAGATAGTTTAGTCAACAATAAACCAAAAATATGAATGTGACCTTAAACTGCATTATTAGAAATTTACTTGTCTGACCACACCTCAGGAATTGTGTTTGCTTTTTCACAACATTCTTCAAGAAAGATAGTGATAAACTAGAACATGATCTGTGGAGAACAACAGTGACAGCAGACCCCAGACTACAGTACTACACATGTATCCAGAAAGTCCAATATGAAAAAGTACAGGGTTGCAAGTTAGTAAGTTGGTTGACAAATATCTAATTTGTAAATGAATTCTTGCTCTATAAAATGATTCACAAGCAGAGTTCTTTGAATAGTGAATTCCTCTTAGTGCATTTCAAATTGACTTGGTTTTGAATACCAGAATTTTTTAGAGATATCACTATATCAAAAAAGGTATACTCGACAGTTCACTATTAATAATAAAAGCAGTATGATTCAATAATGAATGAATTACACTTACATACCATTAACAAAGTAAGCATCTTATATCGTCTGCTGAACTGACAACTCGTACCACCTTACTGAGGCAGACTGGAAGTGTATGTATTTGTATGAAAATGTATCCTTTTATACAGAATACAGGAACAAAATAAAAACGAGGCTAAAGCTTACCTGTATGAAACTGAAAAACTACCAACGTACCTCATAATTTCTCAAATTTATAGTTGAACATTTTAATTATTTTTAGCAATTTCTGAAATTTAAGAGCTATCTAGTTACCATTTCTTTAAGATACTTTACATACAGCATTCCATTCAATTAAAAAAAAACCTATAGGGTTGGTTTCATTATTTCCATTTTACAGATCAGGAAACTGTGGCTCTGACTGCCTGTGTGAGTAGACCAAGATCACACAGCTTGTTAAGTGGCAAAGCCAGGGATGGAGGTGAGGTCCTCTGATTTCAGAACCCCACATTCCTTCTTCTACAGCCCACTGCCTCCTGGCCATCTCCTACACGTCCATTCCGTTTTCCCACTTAGCAGTAGGTGGGAGCTACCAAAGACAGACAGAATCACTTACCAGGACGAGTAGATCCCCTTAATAGCTTGCTCCTGTTCACTCCAACGGGCTGCATTTTCATACTTGCAAGCTTTGCCACCACATGCCATGGAACAGGCCATATGTCCAGGAATGACATGCCGTAAACGCTCTCCAACTTTTGTATACTTTGGTGTTGGACGTCCTGAATTTCCTAGAACATTCAAAGGGACGATTCAAAATCCTACTCTCCGAACAGAATAGTAACATGGGAAACAGCTTCCATTTTCTCTCAGGATTGTAGATGACAAGCTGGTGCTAAATCCCCTTCACTTTGTCAGGAATAAAACTGTTTCCCTTTCGTGTAAGTACACTGTCCTTTACCACAGAAAAGGCTCTTGCACACAATAATCTCCACATGTCATATTGGTAATGAAAAGGAAGAAACTGTAAAAGCAGATCTTCTATAAGGGAATGAGTTTTGTGCAAAAACTACATTTTTAATGAAAAAACATAAAACATTCAATCATTTTTATCTCCTATTACATGTCTACTGAATCTCTTAGCATAACAAACAATAAAAAGTATAATGCAGAATTGTCAAAATTTTAAAAAGTATCAACACAGTATAACCTCTTCACAGTTCTTATATTTAAACTCAAAGCTGTGGCAATCTTTAAGAAGAAAAGGAGCTTTACTTTTTCTCTCGGGGCAAGTTGGGTTTCTCTCAGCACAGCTGACGGAGGACATGGCCACCATCACCTGGAGAGAGGATGACGAGAGCATCTTGGCAGTGGAGCTGCGCCGCCCCTGCTGCAGTCGCACGATGGGGTCGGAGGCAGAGTGTCGTCGGCCCTGGAAAAAGGAGCTGAGGAATGGCACAGCAGAAAGCCTCCGGGGTGGATCCTGCATGGCGCTGGGCTTCCAGGAGGGAAGAGCTGGAGGCAAGATGTCAGCGCCAGCCTGCTCCATGATGAAGTTACACTGAAACATGAGCATCACTCTGTGTGATCTAACCACCATTCAGGATAGGCTGACTTGTTTCCATAGTGACAAACAAAGAAACTACTGATTCCCACTCAGATCTGTACAAGCAAAATCCGGTATGAATGGATTGTTTTGAACAGATTGTTCAAATATAAGGAAGAATAACATGTATTTTAAATAGATTATACCTAAAATGTGACTTTTCTATTGTTTCTCAAACACATTTTAAAAGATCTGACTGCTCAAAGAATTACATCTAAAATACTGTAATGAATTTAGAAAAATGTCTTTCTGATGTAAACACACACATATTAAAATATTTAAATTTTGTTATTCCTTTCATATCTATTCTTTGAACATTTTGAAAAATATTCTCTTTCTACTGCCCTCTGGAACAGGGCAGATAAAAAGTTAATTGTAGCAAAGTGAGAGAGTGGCATGGACATATATACACTACTAGATGTAAAACAGATAGCTAGTGGGACACAGCACAGGGAGATCAGCTCAGTGCTTTGTGACCACCTAGAGGGGCGGGATAAGGAGGGTGGGAGGGAGACGCAAGAGGGAGGGGATATGGGGTATATGTATATGTATAGCTGATTCACTTTGTTAAACAGCAGAAACAAACACAACGTTGTAAAGCAATTATACTCCAATAAAGATGTTAAAAAAAAGTTAATTGTAATAAAGTGGGATATACTAGATACCTCTAACACTATTAAAACGTCATTTAATTTTTCAAAATAAAAAGAAAACCCTATTTTTTTAATAGAACTATTAAAGACATGCTTGGATAGAACAAATAAAGACATCTGTAGGGCTGATATATTAACCAAAAGACATTTATATTCATATTCTTATTTTCAGAATGTGAAAATCCAATTCTTGGTTATTGGATAGTAATAGTAGTCATAACTATAGCCCTCAAAAACTCAAAGACACAATTCTGTGCCTTTTGTTGCTGACTATGGGGAAAAGAAATGCTTCAGTAATGTCTTGGCAGAGGCATAGGAAGAAAATTCACTAAGTATCACATTTTTTAAAGGAACTGGATGAGTGGGAGTTTGCAACTTGATGATCAAGGATATAAAGAACACAGAAACTGTAACAACCACCAACTGTCTGCCTCCTCTCTTGTGAATGTCAAGCTGCACACCCTAACCCCACCCCCGTGTCTCTCTCCCTCTGTCTCTCCAAATGGTATTTCAGCCATGTGCAGGTGGCAACAGTCTACTGTCATAGATAGGGTTCTTCTTTGTTTTGTTCCGTTTTATTTTAACAATTAATAATGCTTTAAAGCATGCTCCTTTTAAAACACAGCCCCCATCTCCCCAACTGGATGTGCTTTGTCAAATAAGACAGAGTAGCTCAATTTGGTGCCAAAATTCCTACGAGTATAGCATCCTGCCCCTGTTATTTTGCATACAGCAATGGAAAAGAATTCCTTTTAACATACCTAATCCAGAAGGCACAGCTTCCACATAGTTTTACAGGAAAGGAAAGAGTAGAGGATGCGGTGTGGAAGGCAAGTTGGAACCTGATGGCAAGAGACCCTAAATGCTCACACTAAGGGGTCTGAGTCTGCTATCTGGGGAACAGGGAGTCTGACTCAAGTTTCTAAGTGTTAACATTCCCTGCAAAGATAGGGCCGGGAGCCAAGGACTGGGGGCCTGCTGGGACTGGGACTGTGTGAATGGAGCTAAGCATGGAAATAAGACAGTACAGGGGCAGACACTGCACTGGGTGCTGAGACTTCAAGCCTAAGCGAGCAGCAGCAAGATACTGAAGCAGGTAAATATGGAAGTCCATGAGAAGAAGGTGCGAGAGAAAATCCAGCAGGCAAGTTCCATCTGAGATGAAAGGCATGTGAGGCAGCAACTAGGAGGTCTCAACCAGTGAGTAGGAAATGCGTGATCTGTGCAGCTCTAAGGACATCCACAGAGGAGAGTCCAAGTGACTCTCTTCTCAACAGTTCTGAAAATGAGAATGAATTTGATGAGGATAGGACTTGTCTGGACCAAGCTAAGGAATGAAAGGTTTATGTATTAAAATACAATGTCTTACAGATGTGTGAAACAAGAAGTGTGAGTATATGTAACTAAACTGACCCACAAAATGAATAAAATAACTGCTTTCAAAAAGAACACAAAAAGAGACCAATTTGGTCCAAGTTCTAATATCTTTTATTCCATGAATTAGAAGATAATCCCTATAAAGTCATGGCATGATTGTTTTTCGGCAACATTCTGTGAACAAAAATGTGGTTATGTGGAGATGTGGATTTCTGAGGTCAAGGAGCTTGGCACAATAGCCAAAAAATCAATTTAAAAATTTAAATTGGGATGAATTATAGATTTCTAATGATGAATTGTTCAGACTTTTAGAAATAACATTTTAATATTTATTTAAATTACCAATAGGGAAAAAAGTGAAGGCTTATCTTTAGATAGAAGGAGGAACAAGACTATTTTAATTTCTATTTCATGTATTATATAAGATGGAAGTATTTTAGAGTAAGAATAATTCTATGAAGGGCCATACTTTCAACAGAAACTAAAAGGTAAAGAACTGAGTTATTTGTAGTGAGGTGGATGGACATAGAGTCTGTCATACAGAGTGAAGTAAGTCAGAAAGAGAAAAACAAGTACCGAATCTAAAAAAAAAAAATGTTAGATGAACCTAGGGCCAGGACATGAGTAAAGACGCAGACCAAATGTAAAATAGATGGCTAGTGGGAAGCAGCCGCATAGCATGGGGAGATCAGCTCAGTGCTTTGTGACCACCTAGAGGGGTGTGGGATAGGGAAGGTGGGAGGGAGACGCAAGAGGGGAGGAGATATGGGGATATATGATACGTATAGCTGATTCACTTTGTTATAAAGCAGAAACTAGCAGAAACTAACACAACATTGTAAAGCAATTATACTCCAATAAAGATGTTACAAAAAAAAAGGTAAAGAAACTTTTTTTCTGGCAACCACAGAGAAAGTCTATAGAACCTCGTTATTATAAGCTACATTCACCTCTCTGCTCTCCTTCCCTCCTTCCTCCATAGTTATAACTTGAGGCCACAAGAAACAACACTACTGTTTTTTCTCCACTTACCTGCTAACAGGATCTATATTTTCCTTCTCTGACAAAGTGTTTTTCTAAATACATAAGAAAAAAAATATCAGTTTTCTATATTCCATGAATACAAAATCATAGGGGACCCTGCCTCATTACTATTTTTACCCTTTTTCTTCCAAATATGCTATCTCTAAAAAAAAAAAAAAAAAAAAAATCAGGCTCCAAGAAAAAGTAGGAAAACAATACAAAAGATAATCCCCATGACCAATCCTATACTCCCCTCTAAGATGCTGTAATCATCAATGCTTAAAAGACCCCTCTCAAAGCATAAAGAATATGGGTGCTGCACTCTAAACACAACAATGACTGTGGCCAATGGCCTGTTTGTAGGTAGGCAATCAGACCTTCCCAAATTCAGAATAATATTTAAGGAACCAAATGAGATACTGGTCACTGCAAATGTGAAATTAAGCACAGTAAACAACAAAGAAACCTACCTAAAGTTACTTATGAGCCCTTGGTCTTTTCCTCTTTAATTTCTACATGTGGGTAGTTAAAGCACTAAAGAGTCTAAAGAGATGTGGAGCCTCAAGAACTGTTTAATTCCCTTTTATACTCAAGAAAGGACTAATAATTTCCTATTTAAACAAACTCACGCAACAATAGGCCCAAGAATGCAGTGGGAGATGGAGGTCCATCTGGGCTCAGTCCTAAGTCAATACAGGAGTCATTTCCAGGAACTGGAAATGGACTAGAATGCTGACTTTACAGTTTCTTGTTTTCCACTTTTTGTGACACTTCTCACAAGGCAACTAACTATTCAACTTTTTGACAGCTCAAGATGTTTTCCAATGTTGAGTCAAAATCCATTTCTCTGTAAACACTGGTCCTGGTTCTTCCCTCTAAAAATTAAAAATAAAGCATCTCTGACTTGCAACGTTTTCAAATATGTGAAGACAAAACTTCTCTAAGTCTTCCCCTATTCAGATCAAATCTTAATTTTTCAAACATTCCTAGTATATGTCATTGTTTCCAGATCCTTCACTATAATTCCCCTTCTTCAGAGAGCCCTCCCTCTCCCCTTTACAGCTAAACTTCTAAAAAAGTTGACTTCATTTGCCATTTCCATTTGTCACCTTCTCGTCCTCAATCTATTCAACTCTGGTCTCTGTCTCCAGCATCCACTGAAAATTGATCTTGCTAAGGTCTCTGATGCCTTTTTATAGTTTCTGTCTTATTTTGACTGCTTAGCACATTTAACACAGTTCAACAATTTAGTTTTTTTTCTTTTTTATTAACAATTTTATTGGAGTAAAATTGCTTTACGATGGTGTGTTAGCTTCTGCTTTATAACAAAGTGAATCAGTTATACATATACATATATCCCCATATCTCTTCCCTCTTGCGTCTCCCTCCCTCACACCCTGCCTATCCCACCCCTCTAGGTGGTCACAAAGCACCAAGCTGATCTCCCTGTGCTATGCAGCTGCTTTTCACTACCTATCTAATTTTACGTTTGGTAGTGTATACATGTCCATGCCACTCTCTCACTTTGTCCCAGCTTACCCTTCCCCCTCCCCATATCCTCAAGTCCATTCTCTAGCATCCTTATTCCAGTCTTGCCCCTAGGTTCTTCATGACAATTTTTTTTTTTTTTTAGATTCCATATATATGTGTTAGCATAAGGTATTTCTTTTTCTCTTTCTGACTTACTTCACTCTCTATGACACACCCTAGGTCCATCCACCTCACTATAAATACCTCAATTTCATTTCTTTTTATGGCTTAGTAAAATTCCATTGTATATATGTGTCACATCTTCTTTATCCATTCATCTGTTGATGGACACTTAGATTGCTTCCATGTCCTGGCTATTGTAAATAGAGCTGCAAAACACTGTGGTACATGTTTTTTTTGAATTATGGTTTTCTCAGGGTATATGCCCAGTAGTGGGATTGCTGGTTCATATGGTAGTTCTATTTTTAGTTTTTGAAGGAACCTCCATACTGTTCCCATAGTGGTTGTATCAATTTAAACTCCCACCAACAGTGCAAGAGGGTTCCCTTTTCTCCACACCCTCTTCAGCATTTATTGTTTGTAGATTTTTTGATTATGGCCATTCTGACTGGTGTGAGATGATATCTCATTGTAGTTTTGATTTGCATTTCTCTAATTAATGATGTTGAGCATTCTTTCATGTGTTTGTTGGCAATCTGTATATCTTCTTTGGAAAAATGTCTATTTAGGTCTTCTGCCCAATTTTGGATTGGGTTGTTTGTTTTTTTGATATTGAGCTGCATGAGCTGCTTGTAAATTTTGGAGAAAAATCCTTTGTCAGTTGCTTCACTTGCAAATACTTTCTCCCATTCTGAAGGTTGTCTTTTTGTCTTCTTTATGGTTTTATTTGCTGTGCAAAAGCTTTTAAGTTTCATTAGGTCCCATTTGTTTATTTTTGTTTTTATTTCCATTTCTCTAGGAGGTGGATCAAAAGGGATCTTGCTGTGATTTACGACATGGAGTGTTCTGCCTATGTTTTCCTCTAAGAGTTTAATAGTGTCTGGCCTTACATTTAGGTCTTTAATCCATTTTGAGTTTATTTTTGTGTATGGTATTAGGGAGTGTTCTAATTTCATTCTTTTACATGTAGCTGTCCAGTTTTCCCAGCACCACTTATTGAAGAGGCTGTCTTTTCTCCACTGTATAGTCTTGCCTCCTTTATCAAAGAAAAGGTGACCATATGTGCATGGGCTTATCTCTGGGCTTTCTATCCTGTTCCATTCATCTATACTTCAGTTTTTGTGCCAGTACCATACTGTCTTGATTACTGTAGCTTTGTAGTAAAGTCTGAAGTCAGGGAGCCTGATTCCTCCAGCTCCGTTTTTCTTTCTCTAGATTGCTTTGGCTATTCGGGGTCTTTTGTATTTCCATACACATTGTGAAATTTTTTGTTCTAGTTCTGTGAAAAATGCCATTGGTAGTTTGATAGGGATGGCACTGAATCTGTAGATTGCTTTGGGTAGTACAGTCATTTTCACAATGTTGATTCTTTCAATCCAAGAACATGGTATATCTCTCCATCTATTTCCATCATCTTTAATTTCTTTCATCAGTGTTTTATAATTTTCTGCATTCAGGTCTTTTGTCTCCTTAGGTAGGTTTATTCCTAGATATTTTATTCTTTTTATTGCAATGGTAAATGGGAGTATTTTCTTAATTTCACTTTCAGATTTTTCAACATTAGTGTATAGGAATGCCAGGGATTTCTGTTCATTAATTTTGTATCCTGCTACTTTACCAAATTCATTGATTAGCTCTAGTAGCCTTCTGGTAGCATCTTTAGGATTCATTATGTATAGTATCATGTCATCTGCAAACAGTGACAGCTTTACTTCTTTTCCAATTTGGATTCCTTTTTCTTCTCTGATTGCTGTGGCTGAAACTTCCAAAACTATGTTGAATAATAGTGGTGAGAGTGGGTACCCTTCTCTTGTTCCTGATCTTAGTGGAAATGGCTTCAGTTTTTCACCATTGAGGACGATGTTGGCTGTGGGTTTGTCATATATGGCCTTTATTATGTTGTGGAAAGTTCCCTCTATGCCTACTTTCTGCAGGAGTTTTATCATAAATGGGTGTTGAAAGCTTTCTCTGCATCTATTGAGATGATCATATGGTTTTTCTGCTTCAATTTGTTAATATGGTGTATCACATTGATTGATTTGCCTATATTGAAGAATCCTTGCATTCCTGGCATTAAACCCCACTTGATCATGGCGGATGATCCTTTTAATGTGCTGTAGGATTCTGTTTGCTAGTATGTTGTTGAGGATTTTTGCCACTATGCTCATCAGTGATATTGGCCTGTAGTTTTCATTCCTTGTGACATCTCTGTCTGGTTTTGGTATCAAGGTGATGATGGCCTCATAAAATGAGTTTGGCAGTGTCCCTCCCTCTGCTATATTTTGGAAGCGTTTGAGAAGGATAGGTGTTAGCTCTTCTCTAAATGTTTGACAGAATTCGCCTGTGAGCCATCTGGTCCTGGGCTTTTGTTTGTTGGAAGATTTTTAATCAGTTTCAATTTCACTGCTTGTGACTGGCCTGTTCATATTTTCTATTTCTTCCTGGTTCAGTATTGGAAGGTTGTGCATTTCTAAGAATTTGTCCATTTCTTCCAGGTTGTCCATTTTATTGGCATAGAGTTGCTTGTAGTAATCTCTCATGATCCTTTGTATTTCTGCAGTGTCAGTTGTTACTTCTTCTTTTTCATTTCTAATTCTATTGACTTCAGTCTTCTCCCTTGTTTTCCTGATGAGTCTGGCTAATGGTTTATCAATTTTGTTTATCTTCTCAAAGAACCAGCTTTTAGTTTTATTGATCTTTGCTATCGTTTCCTTCATTTCTTTTTATTTCTGATCTGATCTTTATGATTTCTTTCCTTCTGCTAACTTTGGGGATTTTTGTTCTTCTTTCTCTAATTGCTTGAGGTGCAAGGTTAGGTTGTTTATTTGAGATGTTTCTTGTTTCTTAAGGTAGGCTTGTATTGCTATAAACTTCCCTCTTAGAAATGCTTTTTCTGCATCCTATAGGTTTTGGGTCATCGTGTTTTCATTGTGATTTGTTTCTGGGTATTTTTTGATTTCCTCTTTGATTCTTTCAGTGATCTCTTGGTTATTAAGTAGTGTATTGTTTAGCCTCCATGTGTTTGTATTTTTTACAGATCTTTTCCTGTAATTGATATCTAGTCTCATGGCATTGTGGTCAGAAAAGATACTTGATATCATTTCAATTTTCTTAAATTTACCAAGGCTTGATTTGTGACCCAAGATATGGTCTATCCTGGAGAATGTTCCATGAGCACTTGAGAAGAAAGTGTATTCTCTTGTTTTTGATTATGTCCTATAAATATCAATTAAGTCCATCTTGTTTAATGTATCATTTGAAGCTTGTGTTTCCTTATTTATATTTTCATTTTGGATGATCTGTCCACTGGTGAAAGTGGGGTGTTAAAGTCCCCTGCTATGATGTTTCTGTCGATTTCCCCTTTTATGGCTGTTAGTATTTGCCTTATGTATTGAGGTGCTCCTATGTTGGGTGCATAAATATTTACAATTGCTATATCTTCCTTGTTGAATTGATCCCTTGATCATTATGTAGTTTCCTTCTTTGTGTCTTGTAATAGTCTCTAAAGTGTATTTTGTCTGATATGAGAATTGCTACTCCAGCTCTCTTTTGATTTCCATTTGCATGGAATATATTTTTCCATCCCCTCACTTTCAGTCTGTATGTGTCTCTAGGTCTGAAGTGGGTCTCTTGTAGACAGCATATATACGGGTTTTGTTGTTGTATCCATTCAGCCAGTCTATGTCTTTTAGTTAGAGCATGTAATCCATTTACATTTAAGGTAATTATCAATATGTATGTTTCTATTACCATTTTCTTAATTGTTTTGGGTTTGTTATTGTAGGTCTTTTCCTTTTTTTTGTTTCCTGCCTAGAGAAATTCCTTTAGCATTTGTTATAAAGCTGGTGTGTGGTGCTGAATTCTCTTAGCTTTTGCTTGTCTGTAAAGGTTTTAATTTCTCCATCAAATCTGAATGAGATCCTTGCTGGGTAGAGGAATCTTGGTTGTAGGCTCTTCTCCTTCATTTCTTTAAATATGTCCTGCCACTTGCAGAGTTTCTGCTGAAAGATCAGCTGTTAACCTCATGGGGATGCCCTTGTATGTTATTTGTTGTTTTTTCCTTGCTGCTTTTTATATTTTTTTCTTTGTATTTAATTTTGGATAGTTTGATTAATATGTGTCTTGGAGTGTTTGTCCTTGGATTCATCGTGTATGGGACTCTCTGTGCTTCCTGGACTTGATTAACTATTTCCCTTCCCATATTAGGGAAGTTTCCAACTATAATCTCTTCAAGTTTTTTTCAGTCCCTTTCTTTTTCTCTTCTTCTTCTGGGTCCCCTATGATTCACATGTTGTTGCATTTAATGTTGTCCCAGAGGTCTCTGAGACTGTCCTCAATTCTTTTCATTTTTTTTCTTTATTCTGCTCTGCAGTAGTTATTTCCACTGTTTTATCTTCCAGGTCAGTTGTCCGTTCTGCTGCCTCAGTTATTCTGCTATTGATTCCTTCTAGAGAATTATTAATTTCATTTATTGTGTTGTTCATCATTGTTTGTTTGCTCTTTAGTTCTTCTAGGTCCCTGTTAAACGTTTCTTGTATTTTCTCCATGCTATTTCCAAGATTTTGGATATCTTTACTATCATTATTCTGAATTCTTTTTCAGGTAGACTGCCTATTTCCTCTTCATTTGTTCGGTCTGCTGGGTTTTTACCTTGCCCATTCATCTGTTGTGTGTTTCTCTGTGTTCTCATTTTGCTTAACTTACTGTGTTTGGGGTTTCCTTTTCGCAGGCTCCAAGTTTGTAGTTCCCGTTGTTTTTGGTGTCTGTCCCCATTGGCTAAGGTTGTTTCAGCGGGTTGTGTAGGCTTCCTGGTGGAGGGGACTAGTTCCTATGTTCTGTTGGATGAGGCTGGATATTTTCTTTCTGGTGGGCAGGTCCACGCCTGGTGGTGTGTTTTGGGGTGTCTGTGGCCTTATGATTTTAGGCAGCCTCTCTGCTAATGGGTGGGGTTGTGTTCCTGTCTTGCTAGTTGTTTGGCATAGGGTGTCCAGCACTGGAGCTTCCTGGTCATTGAGTGGAGCTGGGTCTTGGTGTTGAGATGGAGATCTCTGGGAGATTTTCACCGTTTGATATTACGTGGAGCTGGGAGGTCTCCTGTGGAGCAATGTCCTGAACGTGGCTCTCCCACCTCTGAGGCACAGCCCTGACACCTGGCTGGAGCACCAAGAGCCTGTCATCCACACAGCTCAGAATAAGAGGAATAAAAACAAGAGAAAGAAAGAAGAAGATAAAATAAAATAAAATAAAGTTATTAAAATAAAAAAAATAATTATTAAAAAAAAATTTTTAAGTAATAAATAAAAAACAAAGAAGAGAGCAACCAAACCAAAAAACAAATCCACCAATGATAAGAAGCCCTAAAAACTACACAAAAAAACCCCCCAAAAAGGACAGACAGAACCCTACAACAAATGGTAAAAGCAAAGCTATACAGACAAAATCACACACAGAAGCATACACATACACACTCACAAAAAGAGGAAAAGGGGGAAAAAAATATATATATATAGTTGCTCCCAAAGTCCACCTCCTCAATTTGGGATGATTCGTTGTCTATTCAGGTATTCCATAGATACAGGGTACATCAAGTTGATCGTGGAGATTTAATCCGCTGCTCCTGAGGCTGCTGGGAGAGATTTCCCTTTCTCTTCTTGTTCACACAGCTCCTGGGGTTCAGCTTTGGACTTGGCCCTGCCTCTGCATGTAGGTTGCCTGAGGGCATCTGTTCTTCACTCAGACAGGATGGGGTTAAAGGAGCAGCTGATTCGGGGGCTGTGGCTCACTCAGGCTCGGGGGAGGGGAGGCGTACGGAGTTCGGGGCGAGCCTGCAGCAGCAGAGGTCAATGTGACGTTGCACCAGCGTAAGGCACGCCGTGTGTTCTCCCGGGGAAGTTGTCCCTGGATCATGGAACCCTGGCAGTGGCGGGTTGCACAGGCTCCCAGGAGGGCAGGTGTGGATAGTAACCTATGTTTGCACACAGACTTCTTGGTGGCTGCAGCAGCAGCCTTAGCATCTCATGCCCATCTCTGGGGTCCGTGCTGATAGTCGCCCGCCTCTGGAGCTCCTTGAAGTGGTGCTCTTAATCCCCTCTCCTCACACACCAGGAAACAAAGAGGGAAGAAAAAGTCTCTTGCCTCTTTGGTAGCTCCAGACTTTTTCCTGGACTCCCTCCCGGCTAGCTGTGGTGCACCACCCGCTTCAGGCTGTGTTCATGCAGCCAACCCCAGTCCTCTCCCTGGGATCTGACCTCCGAAGAATGAGCCTCAGCTCCCAGCCCCCAACTGTCCCAGCGGGTGAGCAGACAAGCCTCTCGGGCTGGTGAGTACTGGCTGGCACAGATCCTGTGTGTGGGGATCTCTCCGCTTTGCCCTCCGCATCCCTGTTGCTGCACTGTCCTCCGTGGCTCCAGTGCTTCCCTCGTCCACCACCCACAGTCTCCGCCCACGGAGGGGCTTTGTAGTATGTGGAAATCTTTCCTCCTTCACAGCTCCCTCCCACTGGTGTAGGTCCCGTCCCTATTCTTTTGTCTCTGTTTTTTCTTTTGCCCTACCCAGGTACGTGGGGAGTTTCTTGCCTTTTGGGAGGTCTGAGGTCTTTTGCCAGCATTCAGTAGGTGTTCTGTAGGCGTTGTTCCATGTGTAGATGTATTTCTGAGGTATTTGTGGGGGGGGAGGTGATCTCCATGTTTTACTCTTCTGTCTGAGGTCTTTGCCAGCATTCAGTAGGTGTTCTGTAGGCGTTGTTCCATGTGTAGATGTATTTCTGAGGTATTTGTGGGGGGGGAGGTGATCTCCATGTTTTACTCTTCTGCCATCTTGAAGCTCCCTCCGCCAACAATTTAGTTTTAATTTTTTAAAAATTTTGGAGAGGATTTTATCTTTTTTGGAGCAATATCAAACTTACAGAAAAGTTATAAGACCAAGACTATTGTTTCTTGAACCATTTGAGAATAAGCTGCAGACATACTGCCCCATTACTCTAAATAACTTAGTATATATTCCCCATAAACAAAGACATTCTCTAAAATTCCCCCAAATCAGAAAATTGATTGATACATTATTAGTTGCCCACTATTCCTAAGACCTCACTCAAGCTTCACTGATTATCTCAATGTTCCTTATGGTAAAATCATACTACACCATGTTCAGAATCACACACTGTATTTTAGTTGTCCCCTCATTTATTTCACTTTAGAACAAGTTCCTCAGTCTTTCCTTGATATTGATGCCTTTGACTTTTGAAGAGTATAGGCCAGTTATTTTGTACAACATCTCTCAATTTGGGTGTGTCTGCTTCCTCATAATTAGATCCAATAAGTCCTGGTGTTTATTGATAAAGAATAATATTTAGAAACCAAGTCCAGATGCTACGTGTGCTCATTACTGTTAACAGTGTTGTTGCTAGCAGGCCCTCTCAGTGGACACAACTAAAGAATATGTGCACCATATACATGCATACACACACATATCACACATTTAAATTAACATTTACATATGCATGCATATATGTTGAAAACTTATTCGAGTTCACCCTGACATTACCAGTTCCAATCCAACAGCACAGGTTTCCTCCTAATATCCCCCTTTCCATAATTATAACTCCCTTCTCTGATGGTGAGAACCCTGCTATTATCCTTTACTTCTCTGACTAGTCCCCCTCTATGTGACCAATCTCCCCTCACTGCTGCTGGCCCCCCATTACCTAAGTGGTTGCCTCCCTTCCTCCAACTGAACTCTAAGATCCTGAGCTAGGCTGCTGTTGCCACCCACATGTGTGGATGTCTCCTCACTCTGCTTGTGTTCTGATACACTATAAGGGGTCACTCTGCCATGAGGAGCCCTCCTAACCTCATTTGAGCTCTGACACCTATTCTAACACCCAGGAATCAGGTCAGCCTCCCACATGATATCATCCTGCTCAGGAATCATGACTGCCAGGCTGCCCCCCTATACAGATCCGCCTCACCCTGCTTGGCCTCCAGTGCTGCAGCCTTACTCACCCTCTGGTGTGGATGCCTACTTTTTATGGTCCCTACTTTTTATGGTCCCCCAGTGGCTTTTGGACTGTTCAATTCAGGAAGGGAAGGAAAAAGATGAGGAAGAGAAAGCTCCTTCCTTTTCCCCCTTGTTAATGGTGGCAAAATACACATAACATAAAATTTACTATTTTAACCATTTTTAAGTGTACAGTGCAGTAGCATTATGTACATTCAGATTGTTGTGCAACCATCACCACCAACCACCTCCAGAATTTTTTCATTTTCCCAAACTGAAACTGTATACCCCCTAAACACTAAGTTCCCATTTCTCTCTTGCCCTAGTTCCTGGCAACCACCATTGCCCTTTCTGTCTCTAAGAACTTGACATTCTAGGTACCTCATGTAAGTGGAACCAAATAATTATTTTTGTCTTTTTGTGACTGGCTTATTTCACACAGCTTAATGTCTTCAAAGTTCAACCATATTGTAGCATGTGCAGAATTTCCTTCCTTTCTAAGGCTGAATAATATCCCTTTGTATGTACATGCCATATTTTATCCATTAATCTATTCATGGACGTTCAGGTTGTTTCCAACTTTTGGTTCGTGTGAATGCTGCTATAAATATGGGTGTACAAATATCTGCTCAAGTCTCTGATTTCAATTCTTTTGGTATATACCCAGAAGTGAAACTGCTGGATCATATGGTAATTCTATTTTTAATTTTTTGAGGAACTACCATACTGTTTTCAATAGTGGCTGTACCACTTACACTACCAGTAATACAGTAATATACTAGAGTTCCAATTTCTCAACATCCTTGACAACAATCAGGTCTGTGCTTTTGATAATAACCATCCTAATGGATATGTAGCTGTACCTCACTGTGGTTTTGATTTGCATTTTCTAATAGTTAATAATGTTGAGCAGCTTTTCATGGTTATTGGACATCTGTGTATCTTTTCATGAGAACAGTCTATTCAAGTTCTTTGTCTGTTTTTGAATAGGGTTGTTTGTTTGTGGTTGAGTTTTAGGAGTTCTGTATAATTCTGGATATTAGTCCCTTGTTAGATACATGATTTGCAAACAGTTTCACCCATTCTGTAGGATGACTCTTCATTCTGTTGATAGTGTCTTTTGATGAACAAAAGTTTTAAGTTTTGATGAAGTCCAATTTATCTATGTTTTTCTTCTGTCACCTGTGCTTTGGTGTCATAATCAAGAAATCATCATGAAATCCAATGTTATGAAGATTTTCCCCTTATTTTGTTCTAAGAGTTTTATACCTTGAGCTCTTATGTTTAGGTCTCTGATTTTTAAAAAATTGAAGTACAGTTGATTTACAATTTTGTGTTAATTTCAGATGTACAGCAAATCGATTCAATTTTATATATACTTATATATGTTAATATATAACTATATATTCAAATTTGTATGTTAACATATATATATTTTTTTCTTTTTCAGATTAGGTTATTACAAGATATTTGTAATAGGTTATTACAAGATATTACAGTTCTCTGTGCTATACAGCAGGTCCTTGTTGTTTATCTATTTTATATATAGTAGTATGTATTTGTTAAGCCCAAACTCCTAATTTATAACTTCCCACTTTCCCCTTTGGTACACAAAGAAGTTGATTTTCTATGTGAGTCTGTTTCTGTTTTGTAAATTGTAATTGTTTATTTGTATCATTTCTTTAGATTCCACATATAAGTGGTATCATGTGATATTTGTCTTTCACTGTCTGACTTCACTTAGCATGATAATCTCTAGGTCCATTCATTGCTGCAAATGGCAATATTTCATTCGTTTGTATGGTTGAGTAATATTCCACTATGTGTGTGTGTGTGTATGTATATACATACAATGCATCTTCTTTACCTATTCATCTGAGAATGGATATTTATGTTGCTTCCATGTTTTGGTTATTGTAAAGAGTGCTGTAATGAACATTGGGGTGCATGTATCTTTTTGAATTAGAGTTTCATCTTTTCCTGATATATGCCCAGGAGTGGGATTGCTGGATCATGTGGGAACTCTATTTTTAGTGTTTTAAGGAATCTCCATACTGTTTTCCACAGTGGCTGCACCAATTTATGTTCCCACCAACAGTGCAGGAGGGTTCCCTTTTCTCCACACCCTCTCCAGCAATTTATTATCTGTGGACTTTTTGTGGACTTATGAGGTGGCACCTCATTGTAGTTTTGATTTGCATCTCTCTAATAATTAGCAATGTTGAGCATCTTTTCATGTGCCTGTTGGCCATCTGTATATCTTCTTTGCAGAAATGTCTATTTAGGTCTTCTGCTCATTTTTTTTGATTGGGTTGTTTTTTTCATATTGAGCTGTATTTAAGTCCTTAAACCATTTCGAATTTATTTTTGTGCATGGTGTGAAGGAGTGTTCTAATTTCATTGATTTACATATGGCTGCCCAGCTGTCCTGACACCACTTGCTGAACAGACTGTCTTTTCTCCGTTGTATATTTTTGCCTCCTTTGTCAAAGATTAATTGACTGTAGGTGTGTGGGTTTATTTCTGGGCTGTCTCTTCTGTTCCATTGATCCATATGTCTGATTTTGTGCCAATACACTGCTGTTTTGATTACTATAGCTTTGTAATATTGTCTGAAGTCTGGGAGGGTTATGCCTCCAGCTTTGTTCCTTTTCCTCCAGATTGCTTTGGCAACTCTAAGCCTTTTATGATTCCATATAAATTTTAGGTTTATTTGTTTTAGTTCTGAAAAAATGTCATGGGTAATCTGATAGGGATTACAGTAAATCAGTAGATGCTTTGGGTAGTATGGACATTTTAACAATACCAAGAGCATAGGATATCTTTCCATTTCGTTGAATCACCTTCAATCTCCTTTATCAATGTTTTATAGTTCTCAGCGTATAAGTCTTTCACCTCCTTAGTCAGGTTTATTCCTAGGTTACATGGTGACCTTTCCTGCAGTTTTGGTTGTATGAGATCTTCTGCCAGCATTCAGTAGGTATTCAGTGAGAATTATTCCAAATATGGATGTATTTTTGATATATTTGTGGGAAGAGGTAAGCTCCACGTCCTTCTACTCTGCCATCTTGATCTCTCTCAGGTTCTTGATTTTGAGTTAATTTTGGTATATGGCATAAGGTAAGGGTTCAACAGCATTCTTTTCCATGTGCATACAGTTTTCCCAACAACAACTGATGAAAAGATTATCTTTTCCCCACTGAATAGTCTTGGCACCCTTGTCAAGAATCATTGACCACATTTGCAAGGTGTTTTGCTCCTGGGATCTCTTTTCTGTTCCATTCATTTATATGTCTTTGTTTATGGCAGTACCACACTGTTTTGATTACTGTATCTTTGTAGTAAGTTTTGAAATCAGGAAGCAAGTCCTCAAACTTTGTTCTTCTTTTTCAAGATTATTTTGGCTACTGGGGGGTCCTCTGAGATTCCATGTGAATTTTAGGGTGAGTTTTTCTATTTCTGCAAAAAACATCATTGGGATTTTGACAGGGATCACATTGAATCTGTAGATCCTGTTGGGTTGTACTGACATCTTAACAATTCTTCCAATCCATGAACACAAGATGTCTTTCCATTTATTTAGATCTTAAATTTCTTTCAGCAATGTTTTTTAGTTTTCAAATATGTAACTATTGGTGGAAAGTGAGTAAAAGGTAAATGAGATCTTTTTGTACTATTTCTTAGAATTGCACACTGGTATACAATTATTTCAATATTTTAATTAAAAATGTATATATAATCAAAGAAAAAACAGTCACAAGGCAGGCCTAAGTGAGGGTTATTTAGCAGAGGTCAGGGCCAACACAGGGAAGACAACTAACAGTGTATGGTATGTAACCTGGCAGGGCGTGGGCTCCGTGTGGAAAAAAGAGCTAAGATGGATGATGGCTGGGCAGGGCTGGGAGGGCAGGGCTGAAAAGGAGGGCTGAATAAATAAGGAAACATATTGGGGATAATAAGAGCCAGGTTTCTCATTCTTAGAGAAGGGAATTATAAACAAAAAATGGGAAAAGCTAGAATGATGGTAAAGTGTTGGATTAGAATAGAAAGTACCAATATGAAGTCATGGTTTTCAATATGTATAGACAGAAACAAAAATAAATATATATGTAAAAGTGGATGTATATATATAAACATATATTTTCTAGCTTTGTTCCCTAGGGAGCTTGGGAACTGTGACATTTCAGTGGTAGTTAGCATATCCAGTAGTGAGTACATCTTGGTTTCTAAATACTATTCCCCACTAAAAGGGCTCCTTGGAGAAAAGGTTGATTTCAGGGCTACGATAGGGAAAGTGCAACATGAGACTGGAAGATCTTGCTGTGCTGGAAAGCAAGGAATGCTGGAGTGGTGGGGACTTGTCAAAATGATACAGCTAACTAAGGGCCAAAGATTAAAGTATCATATTTGAGCATCAAACAAATGATGGTAAAAGATGATATTCCACTGAACAAAAGAGGAATCTACACCAAAATAAATAACTGAGCAAATAAGTGGAAAGGGAAAGTTCTTCCTCACAGTAGAATGCCAACTAAGAAATGCCTGCAGAATGATGGAATTAGAAAACCTCCATTTAGTTATCTATCATAGTAATAATTAAAAGCTGAAACTACTGGGTAAAAGCTGGACAAGGACCAGGATATATATATAAGGTCTCAAAGCATCTCTCCATAAAATATTAATTATGAAGGGAGAAAGAATAATGTATAATAGGTAAATCTTGGCAGATACCACTTTACTAACGTGATCAAACTTAACATTTCCAGTTTTATGGCAAAATGATATCTTGCATCACTTGACAGGATGTATAAGAAGTGTAGAGTCACTTCTGTGATGTTTCTGCCAAAAATGCGTAACCTCAATCTTATGATGAAACAGTAGATAAACCCATATTGAGAAACATACTGCAAAATAACTGGGCTGTAATGTTCACAAAGGTCAAGAAAGGACTTACTGTGATCATTGAAAGAAACTGAAAAAACATGACAAGTATCCTTTTGTTATTAAAAGATATTATTGACACAGTTGATAAAACTTGAATGGGGGTCTCTGGTTGAAAATACATAGAAATTATTTTTGTGCTTTTCTGTAAGTTAGGAAATTATTTCAAAAATAAAAGAACTAATATTACAAAAAGAGGGACAGTCAGACAACATGGGAATCCTGATGGAAAAATATAGCACAGTCAATGAAATATTGTGCCAATAAAAAAACCTGACTAGACTCTACAACAGTCTATGAATCCAATTTATAGGAACACTATGAGGGTATAATCAGCAAATACGGATTGTGACAAAATCTACAAGGTAAAATTTCTGGTTTCTTCAACAAATAAAGTGTAAGGAAAAAGAGACAGGGGAAACCCAAATTTAAAAGAGATGTAAGATACATATCAACCATGTATGATATATGAAACCATATATATTGTCAGATCTCAATTCAAACAAAGATACATCCATCTATGAGACAAGTAGAAATCTGAGCAATGTTTAGATACCTAAGCAATTATTGTTAATTTTTTTAAGTTATTGCAATGATGATATATGATTAACGAATGAAATGAAGTAATATGGAAGTAGAGAAAATGAGTGGAGGAAGTGAGTGAGCTGAAATTGTTAAAGTTGGGTGATGGTACCTATATAGGGGATGGTACTTCCATGGCAGGGGGGTGGTACCCATATGGGAATCTTTACTGTATTTTGTATACTTCTGTGAATGTTTGAAATTTCCCAAAATAAGTTTTTTTCCCTCAAAAGTAGTAGAACCAAGATTTAAATTGAGGTCTAATTCCAAAGCTAATTCGTCCTGAGTTTTCCATTTTCCTTAGTATTTTATTTATATATCCCCTAATTAAAATTTCCCATGACCCATTAGTCAACATTTAAAAAATATACTAACCCCATCCCAATGTTAACCTAATAAAGTATAACTGACTAAATGAAGATGTACTTTAAGAAAGTTAAATATAAAGTAAATTTTTTTATTTTTCCAGATTTTTTTTCCTAATTAAAAATTAGCTACACTTATACAATGAGGAAAATTTTATTTAAAAAAATGTTTTTGGAAAGGTGAAAATCAGCTTACCTAGTGGATTACAATAGGGGTTACAACCTTCCTGGGGGCACTTGGAAATGTATATGGTTTTTTTGGTTGTCATTGTAATCTAGGGACATTACTAGATGAGGGGGGCAGGGATACTAAATGTCTTCAATGCTCAGGGCTCTCCTGTACAGTGAAGAGTTGCTCCACCTCAAAAGCCAACAGAATCCCAGGTGAGAAACACCAACTAAGAGGTAACATTCCAACAGAAGAAAGGATAGAGAAAAAGGCTCATCTGATTCTTACATTCATTAGGCTGGAAAGTACTCAGGGGAAAAAAAACCCCCATTATTCTACAAGAGAAGCAGCAAATAGACACCATTATTGCATTTGTTTTAGACAGCACTGCTTTCTAAAACCAGGTAAATGAAAATGTATTGTAAATCTAGCACATAGAAGTTGTCCACAGATGGTAATTATCAGAAGTATTAGTCCCTCTAGAGTCCCTCTAGAGTCAGACACAGCACAGACAGATGAAGGAGAATCCACAAGGATCTGGAATTTAGACAAGGTCACAAGTACAAAACACTGGTTTTCCTGATGAAAGAGAGCACCCCCTAGTGGAGTGGTTAGTTTCCAATAAGAGGCATAAACAACTTTGTGAACCAATTATTCCCAGCAAGCATTTAACTCCAATACCTTTAGACCTTTACTCCTTTACTTTTCCTTATATTATCTAATCCATACTTAGAGGGGAAAAAACCCTATAAAGAAGCACTAAAGTGAACTTGGGCAAAATCCAGAGTAGGCAATAAGAAAATCATGCAAAGGGTACTGCCAAGAAAAATTATTCAACATGTCTCTTGGCTAACTGCTGGTGGTAGCAGCAAGACTAGTGGTGCCAATGTAGTAGGAAATCAGGGTGTACTTCCAGCTTAGAACTTTCAACAGTAAGAAACAGTGAGGGCGAGTGTGGTAGTAAGAGTCCAAGTCACAGCACTCTTCCTTTCCTGGGACACCTTGTAAAAATCAGAACTGTAGGACCATGACAGAGGAGAGAAAAAAAAAAGAGGAGGAGGGCTAGCGTGCTTCTGAATGTTCTTTATAAGTGACACTTGTGAATAACAAAAGAAGAAAAAATTGAAAGGTCAAATTGCAAGTAGGCATTTGATGAGAGGAACAACCAGATAATTTAAGTCTAAGAGGATAATGAAGGAGACAAACATTGTTTTCAATATTCCTTCTTAAAAGGCTAAGGAGAGAGTGGCCAAGATGGTGGAGTAGAAAGACTCTGAGGCCACCTCCTCTCATGAAAACACCAAAATCACAAATATATGCAGAAAAACCATGGATGAGAAAGAATGGAACCTACCAGAAAAGGTCTCCTACAACTAAGGACCAAGAAGGAAACAACAGATGGGTAGGACAGGTGGACTCAATGATATAATCAAATCCCATACTCTCCATAAACTGGAGAATAATTATATTGCAGAGTGAGTGAGAATTCTGAGTCCCACATTGGGCTCCCTAGCCCTGGAAGACAAGCCTCCAGAACATTTGGTTTTGAACTCCAGTGGGGCTTAATTTCAGGAGCCCCATAGAACTGGGGAAACAGAGACTTTACTCCTAAAGGACACACACAAAATCACACACACCAGGACCCAGGGCAAAAGCAGTAATTTGACAGGAGTCTGGGCCAGACCTACCTGCTTATCATGGTGAGTCTCCCGGAGAGGTGGGGGCAGCTGTGGTTCACTCTGGGGACAGAAACACTGGTGGCAGCCACATTTGGGAACATTCTGCTGGATGAATACTGCTTCTGGCAGCTGCCATCTTGGCTGACTAGCGCTAAGACCTGGCCTCACCCAACAGCCTGTACGCACTAGAGCTGGGCAGCCTCCAGCCACACAACTAACTAGGAAGGGACACAGCCCCACCCATCAGTACACAGGCTGCCCAAAGACTTCCTGAGACCACAGCCACCTCTAAGACACGCCCCTAGACATGGCCCTACCCACCAGAGGGCCAGGACCCAGCTCCACCCACCAATGGGCAGGCACCAGGCCTTCTCCCCAGGAAGCCTGCACTAGCCTCTAGAACAGCCTCACCCACCAGAGGGGGCAGACACCAGATGGAAGAAAATGACAATCCTGCAGCCTGCGGATCCAGGCCGCCCACAGCAGGCCAAACCCTACCCTGGGACCAGCTGGGTCCTGGCCCTGTCCACTAGCAGGCCAATGCAACCTTCAGGACACCCCAGACCCCATACTCAACTGTGTCAGGAACCACTCCCCACCCCTGCCACCAACTATCTGAAATGAGCTCTGGGATCCCAGAGAGACTCCAACAACTGGCTCTGCCTACCAGTAGGCCAGCACTAACCCCAGGACCTGGCTTCACCAACCAGTGGGTGGGCAACAGCCCTGGAGTCTTCAGGACCCTGACCCTGCCCACCAGTGAGCCAGCACTAGCCCTGGGGTTCCCTAGGATTCTGTAGCCAGCCGCCTTGTGACCAGGCCCCGCTAAACAGCAGCCAGCAGCACCTGCACAATGCAGGGCCTGGCAACCAAATGGGCTAGGGGTCAACCAAGCTTAAATGACCATCCACATAGCCCCCATAACAGAAGAACCCACACATTCCCTTTAGGGGGAAGCTCTAGAGCATATAGCTTGGATGATGAGAGAGGAGTGCACTGCTGTAACACAGGACATCTCCTAAAGAAGGCCACTTCTCCAAGGTCAAGAAACATAACTAACCTATCACATACATAAAAAAATAAATAACAACTTAGACAAAGTGAAGTGGCAAAGGAACATATTCCAGAAGAAGGAATAAGATAAAACCCCAGAAAAAAACTAAGTAAAGTGGAGATAGGCAATCTACCCAAGAAAGAGTTCAGAGTAACAATCCTAAAGATGATGAAAGAACTCAGGAGAAAAATGGATGCACACAGCGAGAAGTTGGAAGTTTTTAAACAAAGTCTTAAAAAATATAAAGAATGACCAATCAGAAATGAAGAATACAATAATTGAAATGAAAAGTACACCAGAAGGACTCAATAGCAGACTAAAAGATAAAGAGAAATGGATCAGCGAGCTAGAAGACAGAGTGGTGGAAATCACTGATTCTGAACAGAAAAAAGAAAAGGAATGAGGACAGTTTAAGAGACCTCTGGGATAATATCAAGTGCACTCATTTTGGCATTATAGAGGTCCCTGAAGTAGAAGACAGAGAGAAAAGGCCTGAGAAGATATCTGTAGACACAACAGCTGAAAACTTCCCTAACCCGGGAAAGGAAACAATCACTGAAGTCCAGGAAGCATAGAGTCTCATGTAGGATTAACCCAAAGAGAAACACACCAAGACACATGGTAATCAAAATGACAAAAGTTAAAGAGAATATTAAAAGAAGCAAGGAAAAAGCAACAAATTACATACAAGAGAACTCTCATAAGGCTATCAGCTTGTTTTTTTTAGCAGAAATTCTGCAGGCCAAAAGGGAGTAACAACTTGTTGATGTGGTGTATCACACTCATTGATTTGTGGATATTGAAAAATCCTTGCATCCCTGGGATAAATCCCACTTGATCGTGGTGTATTATCCTTTTAATGTACTGTTGGATTTGGATTGCTAGTATTTTGTTGAGGACTTTTTTTTTTTTTTTCTTGCGTTATGCGGGCCTCTCACTGTCGTGGCCTCTCCCATTTGCGGAGCACAGGCTCCGGACGCGCAGGCCCAGCGGCCATGGCTCACGGGCCCAGCCGCTCCGCGGCATGTGGGATCCTCCCAAAACGGGGCACGAACCCGCGTCTCCTGCATCGGCAGGCGGACTCTCAAGCACTGCGCCACCAGGGAAGCCCTTTTTTTTCTTTTTTTTTTTTGAGGACTTTTGTGTCTATGTTGATCAGTGATATTGGCCTGTAATTTTCTTCTTTATGTGGTATCTTTGCCTAGTTTTGGTATCAGGGTGATGGTGGCCTCACAGAAAGAGTTTGGGAGTCTTCCTTCCTCTGCAGTTTTTTGAAACAGTTTCAGAAGGACAGGTGTTAGCTCTTCTCTAAATGTTTGACAAAATTTACCTGTGAAGCCATCCGGTCCTGGACTTTTACTTGTTGGGAGTTTTTTTCGATTTCAGTGCTGTGATTGGCCTGTTCATATTTTCTATTTCTTCCTGGTTCAGTCTTGGGAGATTGTACCTTTCTAAGAATTTGTCCATTTCTTCCAGATTGTCCATTTTATTGGCATATAGTTGCTTATACTAGTCTCTTATGATCCTTTGTATTTCTGCAGTGTCAGTTGTAACATCCTTTTTCACTTCTACTTTTATTGATTTGAGTCCTCTCCCTTTATTTCTTGATGATTCTGACTAAAGGTTTATCAATTTTGCTTATGTTTTCAAAGAACAAGCTTTTAGTTTCACTGTTCTTTGTAACTGTTTTCTTCATCTCTATTTTGTTTATTTCTGCTCTGATCTTTATGACTTCTTTCCTTCTACTAACTTTGGGAATTGTTTGTTCTTCTTTCCCTAGT
>NW_006796103.1:188066-203152 GCF_000442215.2 Lipotes vexillifer
GTGTAAGGTTAGGTTGTTTACTTGAGATTTTTCTTGTTTCCTGAGGTAAGACTTTATTGCTTTAAACTTCCCTCTTAAAACTTCTTTTGCTGCATCCCATAGTTTTTGGATTGTTGTGCTTTTGTGTTCATTTGTCGGTACGTATTTTTTGATTTCCTCTTTGATTTCTTCAGTGATCCATTGGTTGTTTAGTAGCATGTTGTTTAGCTTCCACATGTTTGTGTTTTTTACAGTTTTTCATGTAGCTTATTTCTAATCTTATAGCATTGTAGATGCAAAATGTTTGATATGATTTCATTTTTCTTAAAAATTGAAGAATAAAAATGATATGATCATCTCAATAGATGCAGAAAAAGCTTTTGACAAAATTCAACACCCATTTATGATAAAAACTCTCCAGAAAGTGGGCATAGAGGGAACATACCTCAACATAATAAAGGCCATATACGACAAACCTACAGTTAACATCTTACTCAAAGGTGAAAAGCTGAAAGCATTTCATCTAAGATCAGGAACAAGACAAGGATGTCCACTCTCACCACTTTTATTCAACATAGATTTGGAAGTCCTAGCTGTGGCAAGAGAAGAAAAAGAAATAAAAGGAATCTAAATTGGAAAAGAAGACATTAAACTGTCACTTTTGCAGATTACATGTTACTATACATAGAAAATCCTAAAGATGCTACCAGAAAACTACTATAGCTGATTAATGAATTTGGTAAAGTTGCAGGATACAAAATTAATACACAGAAACCTGTTGCATTTCTATACACTAGCAATGAAAAATCAGAAAGAGAAATTCAAGAAACAACCCCCTCCCAAAAAAAGAAACAATCCCATTTACCATCTCATCAAAAAGAACAAAATACCTAGGAATAAACTTACCTAAGGAGACAAAAAACCTGTACTCTGAAAACTATGAAACGCTGATGAAAGAAATCGAAGATAACACAAACAGATGGAAAGATATACCATGTTCTTGGATTGGAAGAATGAGTATTGTCAAAATGACTACATTACCCAAGGAAATCTACAGATTCACTGCAATCCCTATAAAATTACCAATGGCATTTTCCACTGAACTAGAACAAAAAAATCTTAAAATTTGTATGGAGACACAAAAGACAATGAATAGCCAAAGCAATCTTGAGAAAGAAAAACGGAGCTGAAGGGATCAGGCTTCCTGACTTCAGACTACTACAAAGTGATAGTCATCAAAACAGTATGGTACTGGCACAAAAATAGAAATATAGATCAATGGAACAGGATAGAAAGCCCAAAAGTAAACCCACGCACCTATGGTCAATTAATCTATGAAAAAGGAGGCAAGACTATACAATGGAAGAAAGACAGTCTCTTCAATAAGTGGTGCTGGGAAAACTAGACAGCTACATGGAAAAAAAATGCAATTAGAACATTCTTTCATATCATACACAAAAATAGGCTCAAAATGGATTAAAGACCTAAATGTGAGACCAGACACTATAAAACTCTTAGTGGAAAACATTGGCAGAACACTCCTGGACATAAATTGCAGCATTATCTTTTTTGATCTGTCTCCCCGAGTAATGAAAATAAAAACAAAAATAAACAAAGGAGACCTAATGAAACTCAAAAGCTTTTGCACAGCAAAGGAAACCATAAACAAAACGAAAAGACAACCCACAGAATGGCAGAAAATATTTGTAAATTATGTGACTGATGAGGGATTAGTCTCCAAAATTTACAAACAGCTCCTGTGGCTTAATATCATCAAAATGAACAACCCAGAAGACCTAAATACACATTTCTCCAAAGAAGACATACAGATGGCCAAGAGGCACATGAAAAGATGTTCAACATTGCTAATTATTAGAGAAATGCAAATCAAAACTACACTGAGATATCACCTCACACAAGTCAGAATGGCTATTATCAAAAAATCCACAAACAATAAATGTTGGAAAGGGTGTGGAGAGAAGGGAACCCTCCTACACTGTTGGTGGGAAGGTAAATTGGTACAGTCACTATGGATAACAGTATGAAAGTTCCTTTAAAAACTAAAAATAGAGCTATCATATGATCCTGCAATCCCATTCCTGGGCATATATCCAGAGAAAAACGTGGTCCAAAAGGATACATGCACCCCAATGCTCATTGCAGTACTGTTTACAATAGCCAACACATGGCAGCAACCTAAATGTCCGTCGACAGAGGAATGGATAAAGAAGATGTGGTACATATATACAATGGAATATTACTCAGCCATTAAAAATAATGAAATAATGCCATATGCAGCAACAAGCATGGACCTAGATAATCTCTAGGTCCTAGAGATAATGAGTGAAGTAAACCAAAGAAAGTGAAATATTGTATGATAGCACTTATATGCAGAATCTAAAAAAAAATGATACAAATGAACTTATTTTCAAAACAGAAAGAGACTCACAGACTTAAAGAACAAACTTATGGTTACCGGGGGAATGGTGGGGTGAAGGGATAGTTAGGCAGTTTGCGACTGACATGTACACACACTGCTGTATTTAAAATGGATAACCAACAAGGACCTACTGTGTAGCACAGGAATGCTGCTCAATATTCTGTAATAACCTAAATGGGAAAAGAATTTGAAAAAGAATAGATACATGTATATGTATAAATGAAACACTTTGCTGTACACCTGAAACTAACAGAGCACTGTTAAACAACTATACTCCAATATAAAATAAAAAGTTAAAAAAACTAAGATAAAAAACAAAAGGGAGTGGGAAGATATATTTAATGGGATGAAAGGGAATAACCTACAACCAAGAATACTCTACCCAGTAAAGCTCTTGGTTCCGATTTGATGGAGAAATCAAAAGCTTTACAGACAAGCAAAAGCTAAAAGGAGTTCAGCACCACCAAACCAGCTTCACAACAAATGTTAAAGGAACTTCTCCAGGCAAAAAAGAAAAATCCACAACCAGAAACAAGAAAATTACAAAATGAAAAAGCTCATAGGTAAAGGCAATCATACAGTAAAGGTAGGAAATAATCCACACACAAAGCTAGTAGAGGGGTTAAAAGACAAAAGTAGTAAAATCATCTATATCCACAATAAGCAGTTAAATGATACACTAAATGATTAGATGTAAAATATGACCTCAAAAACAGTAATTGTACAATATTGTAAATCAACCATACTTCAATAAAAAAGGAAAAACCAGTAATCGTGAGAAGAGTACAAATGCAGGTTTTTTAAAATGCATTTGAAATTAAGAGATCAAAAACTTAAAACAATCATGTATATATACAGACTGCTATATGAAAACCTCATGGTAACCACAAACCAAAAATCTATAATAAGTATACACTCAAAAGAGAAAAAGGAATAGAACATAACACTAAAGACATTCATCAAATCACAAGAGAAGTAAACAAAGGAAGAAAGGGAATAAAAGACCCATAAAAGCAAATCCAAAATAATCAACAAAATGGCAATAAGAACATACACATCGACAATTACCTTAAATGTAAACTGACTAAATGCTCCAACCAAAAGACACAGAGTGGCTGAATGGATACAAAAGCAAGACCCGTGTATATGGTGCCTACAAGAGCCTTGCTTCAGATCTAGAGACACATACAGACTGAAAGTCAGGGGATAGAAAAAGGTATTCCAGAAAAATTGAAATCAAAAGAAAGCCAGAGTAGCAACACTTATATCAGACAAAATAGACTTTATTTAGTTTACTTTTTAAAAATTGTTTTATTATTCTTATTTATTGATTGATTTATATTTCTTGGCCAAGCCATGTGGCATGTGGGATCTTAGTTCCCCAACAGGGATCGAACCCACACCCCCTGCACTGGAAGAACGGAGTCTTAACCACTGGACTACCAGGGAAGTCCAGACAAAATAGACTTTAAGATAAAGACTGTTACAACAGACAACGAAGAACACTACACAATGTTCAAGGGATCAATCCAAGAAGAAGATATACAGATTGTAAATATATATGCACCCAATATAGGAGGCACCTAAATACATAAAGCAAATATGAACAGACATAAAGGAAGAAATTTACAGTACCACAGTAGCAGTATGGGACTTTAAAACCTCACTTGCATCAATGGAGAGATTATACATACAGAAAATTAATAAGGAAACACTGCCCTTAAATGACACATTAGACCAGATGGATTGTAGTGATATATATATATATATATATACACACACATATATGTATATATATATATGTATATATATGTATATATATATATAAAGCATTCCATCTGAAAGCAGCAGAATACACATTCTTTTTAAGTGCACATGGAATATTTCTCCAGGATAGATCACATGCTAGGCCACAAAACAAGCCTCAGTAAATTTAAGAAAATTGAAATCATATCAAGCATCTTTTTTTAAAAAATAAATTTATTTATTTATTAATTCATTCATTCATTCCTGGCTGCACTGGGTCCTCACTGCCTCATGTTGGCTCCATCTAGTTGCAGCGAGAGGGGGCCACCCCTAGCTGTGGTGCACGGACTTCTCACTGTGGTCGCCTCTCCCACCGTGGAGCACAGGCTCCAGGCACACAGGCCTCAGCAGTTGCAGCACATGGGGTCAGCAGCTGTGGCTCAAGGGCTGCAGAGCACAGGCTTAGCAGCTGTAGCGCATAGGCCCAGCCGCTCCATGCCAAGTGAGATCCTCCAAGACCAGGGCTTGAACCCGCATCCCGCGCACTGCCAGGCAAACTCCCAACCACTGTACCACCAGGGACACCCTCAAGAATCTTTTATGACCACAATACTATGAGACTCGAAATCAACCAGAAAAAAACTGCAAAAAACACAAACGCATGGAGGTTAAACAATATGCTACTAAACAAGTAATGGATCACAGAAGAAGTCAAAGAGGAAATTAAAAGAAAACCTAGAGACAAATGAAAACAAAACACGACAATCCAAAACCTATGGGATGCAGCAAAAAGTTCTAAGAGGGAAGTTTACACTAATACAAGCTTACCTCCGGAAACAAGAAAATCTCAAATAAACAACCTAACCTTATACCTCAAAGAACTAGAGAAAGAAGAACAAACAAAACCTGACGTTAGTAGAAGGAAAGAAATCATAAAGATCAGAGCAGAAATAAACAAAATAGAGATGACAAAAACAATAGCAAAGATCAGTGAAACTAAAAGCTGGTTCTTTGAAAAGATAAACAAAATTGATAAACCTTTAGCCAGACTTATCAAGGAAAAGAGGGACAGGACTCAAACCAATAAAAGTAGAAATGAAAAAAGAGAAGTTATAACTGACACCACAGAAATATAAAGGATCATAAGAGACTACTACAAGCAACTCTATGCCAATAAAATGGACAACCTGGAAGAAATGGACTAATTCTTAGAAAGGTATAAACTCCCAAGTCTGAACCGGGAAGAAATAAAAACTATGAACAGCCCAATTACCAGTAATGAAACTGAATCAGTAATGAAAAAAAAAACTCCCCAACAAGTAAAAGCCCAGGACCAGATGGCTTCACAGGTGAATTCTATCAAACATTTAGGGAAGAGTTAACACCTATCCTCTTCAAACTATTCCAAAAATTTGCAGAGGAAGGAATACTTCCAACTCATTCTATGAGGCCAGCATCCCCTGATACCAAGATCAAAGAAAATTATAGGCCAATATCACTGATGAACATAGATGCAAAAATCCTCAACAAAATACCAAAATCCAAACCAAATCCAACAACATATTAAAAGGATCATATACCACGATCAAATGGGATTTATTCCAGGAATGCAAGGATTTTTCAATATCTGCAAATCAATCAATATGATACACCACATTAAAAAACTGAAGAATAAAAACCATGTCATCATCTCAATAGATGTAGAAAAAGCTTTTGATAAAATCAAACATCCAGTTATGATAAAAACTCTCCAGAAAGTGGGAGTAGATGGAACATACCTCATCTTAATAAAGGCCATATATGACAAACCCACAGCTAACATCATACTCAATGGTGAAAAGCTGAAAGCATTTCCTCTAAGATTAGGAATAAGACAAGGATATCCACTCTCGCCACTTTAATTCAACATAGTTTTGGAATTCCTAGCCACAGCAATCAGACAAGAAAAAGAAATAAAAAGAATCTAAATTAGAAAGGAAGAAGTAAAACTGTTAATGTTTGCAGATGACATGTTACTACACATAGAAAATCCTAAGGATGTCACCAGAAAACTACTAGAGCTGATTAATGAATCTGGTAAAGTTGAAGGACACAAACTTGATACACAGAAATCTGTTCATTTCCATACACTAACAATGAACTATCAGAAGGAGAAATAAGGAAACAATCCCATTTACCATTGCATCAAAAAGAATAACATACCTAGGAATAAACCTACCTAAGGAAACAAAAGACCTGTACTTAGAAAACTGTAAGACACTGATGAAAGAAACTGAAGATGACATAAACAGATGGAAAGATATAGCACGTTCTTGGATTGGAAGAATCAATATTGTTAAAATGACCATACTGACCAAGGCTATCTACAGATTCAATGGAATCTCTATCAAAATACCAATGCCATTTTTCACAGAACTAGAATAAATAATTTAAAATTTTTATTTTAAACAATTTTTTTAAACTAGAATTTTTATTTAAACTAGTTTAAATTTTTATTTAAACTAGAATAAATAATTTAAAACACAAAAGACCCCAAATAGCCAAAACAATCTTGAGAAAGAAGAACAGAGCTGGAGGAATCATGCTCCCTGACTTCAGACTATACTCCAAAGCTACAGTGATCAAAACAGTATGGTAGTGGCACAAAAACACACATAGATCAATAGGGATAGAGAGCCTAGTATAAACTCAAGCACTTATGGTCACTTAATCTATGACAAAGGAGGCAAGAATATACAATGGGGAGAAGACAGTCTCTTCAATAAGCGGTGCTTAGAAAACTGGACAGCTACATGTAAAAGAATGAAATTAGAACATTCTGTAACATCATATACAAAAATAAACTCAAAATGAATTAAAGACCTAAATTTAAGACCGGTACTATACAACTCCTAGAGGAAAACACAGGCAGGACACTCTTTGACATAAATTGTAGCAACAGTTTTTTGCATCTGTCTCCTAAAGCAAAGGAAATAAAAGCAAAAATAAACAAATGAGACCTAATTAAATCTAAAAGCTTTTGCACAGCGAAGGAAACCATCGACAAAATGAAAAGACAACCTACTGAATGGGAGAAGATAGTTGCAAATGATATGACCAATAAGCGATTAATATCCAACATATATTGATATAAACAGGTCATACACCTGATTAAAAAATGGGCAAAACTGAATAGACATTTTTCCAAAGAGGAAATACAGATGGCCAACAGGCACATGAAAAGATGCTCAACATAGTTCATCAACAGGGAATTACAAATTAGAGCCACAATGAGATATCACCTCACACCTGTCAGTATGGCTATCATTAAAAAGAACACAAATGACAAATGTTGGCGAGGATGTGGAGAAAAGGGAAGCTTTGTACATTGTTCGTGGGAATGTAAATTGGTGTGGCCACTGTGGAAAATAGCATAGAGTTTTCTCAAAAAACTAAAACTAGAACTACCATATAGAACTTCCACTCTTGGGTATATATCCAAAAGAAAGAAAAACATTAACTCGAAAAGATACATGCACCCCAATGTTCACAGCAGTGTTATTTACAATTGCCAAGATATGGATGCAACCTAAGTGTCCATCAACAAATGAACGTTTAAAGAAGATGTGGCGTATATATACACAATGGAATTTATTCAGCCATAAAAAAGAACAAAATCTTGCCATTTGCAGTAACATGGATGGACTTGGAGGGCACTATGCTAAGTGAATAAGTCAGAGAAAGATAAGTACTGTACAATATCACTTATATGTGGAATATAAAAAATACAACAAACTAGTGAATACAACATAAAAGACTCACAGATATTTAGAACAAACTAATGGTTACCAGTGGTGGGGGGAGCAATACAGGAGTAGGGGACTGGGAGGTACAAACTACTGGGTGTAAGATAAGCTCAAGGATATATTGTACAACACAGGGAATATAGTCAACATTTTGTAAGAACTATAAATGCAAAGTAACCTTCAAAAATTGTATAAAAAATTAAGGAATAAAAAAGGCTAAGGTCATTAATCAGGATTTTGAACAGGAATTTTAACAGGTGAAAAGAGTAAGGCAGAAATAAACAAAAGGCTGTAAGTAGTACCTGCAACTTGAGATTCCAATATGAAGAATCAGCCTTTTCTTTCATGTGTATTCATATAACTTTACTAAACTCTAGTTTACACAAAGACAAAAAGCATATTAAAGAACTATTACCTTTCATGTTTGCAGCATACCCACTGTTATTCACCAAAGTAGAATACGGTTGTTCATTTTGAGGCAAGACTCCCGCAGCCATGGTAATCTGTTGGGGGAGAAAAGATTACTTTTTGAAGGTTTGCCTATAGAATATTCATATGCTAATCATGTATAATGTGCTAGACTTCTACTGTCTAATACAGCAGTCATTAGCTAAGGGGTTACTGAGCACTTGAAATGTGGCTAGTACAGATTTGAGATATGTTGTAGATATAAAATACAAGATTTTGGAGACTTGTACAAAAAAAGAATGTAAAATATCTATTTTTTTACATTTATTTGGCATTGAAATATTTTTGATATATTGGGTTAAATACATTTTAAAAATCATTTTTCTGATTCTTTTTATTGTTACTGGAGAATCTAAATTTGAATATGTGGCTCACATGATATTCTACTGGACAGTGCTGTGCTAGACAGTAAGGACATTACAAAGAAAAATAAGACATACTCTTCCTACACATTTATATAGACTGTTGGGAAGATAAGATGTAGACACAAATAATGCTAATATGTGCTAAGTGTCACAAGGCAGTCTTGGACAAGCAAGAGGGCTGTCCAATTTGAGAGCAGGTGCAAGGCTTGAAGAAGGAATTTGTACTTGAACTGGGCTCAAGGTGTAACATTTATTGTGGATATGACAATACACTAGGCAATTAAACAGAAGCCCTCATTCTTTACTAAAAGTAAGGTAGATAGCTAGTGGGAAGCAGCCGCATAGCACAGGGAGATCAGCTTGGTGTTTTGTGACCGCCTGGAGGGGTGGGATAGGGAGGGTGGTAGGGAGATATGGGAACATATGTATATGTATAACTGATTCACTTTGTTATAAAGCAGAAACTAACACACCATTGTAAAGCAATTATACTCCAATAAAGATGTAAAAAAAAAAAAAAGAGTTTACTGAGTTTATGACTTTACAGTTAACAGTCTTCATCTAGCTCATGCTAAGCTATATGGCTAAGTGATCACTGTGCTCCTATGGTTTCTCCACTGAGGAAAGTTAAGTAAATCTTTTTATGTGTCAAAAAGCAAAAACTGCCACCTTTCTGAAGCCCCTATTATGTGTTGGATTGTGAAATAAGGAAAACACATTGATCTTTGTTCCCTGGTTCCTGACACAGAGCAACTAGACCATCGTAAATTCCTAAGTGATAGGAGCCCTAGGAGCCTCTTTTGTTCCAATTCTAATGAGGCAACTTTAACTCTAGGTGGGCTACTGGATGTCTCCTGGATGGCGCTGGTCACCAGAAAGACCAAGCCATGATTAGAAGCTTGGAATGTTCTAGAAGGGGAGAGTTGACTGTGACACAACAGAAAGTCACACACAATATTAAAGTTTTTTTCTAAATAATGATTTTAATATTTTTCTTTGAAAAAGCACGTTTATTGTTTGGGCATCAATGACTGGGGGGTCAAACTATAATTTTTATATGGTTAAGTATTTTTTTTAAATGCTCTAAAAATCTGTTGGAATTTTTTGCACCAATAAATTAACAGTGGTAATTAATACAGCCTTAATATTTTTCCCTAGAGCATTTATTTTTGTGAGAAAAATCACTTCACAAATTTCAGGGGTCCTCTGAGAATTTCAAATTCACTAAAATTTTATTTCTAAAATCAAGTTTTATATGCTCAATAGGTATAAGATTTTTAATCTAAAGTCCTACTCAATGAAACTGTCTCCCTTCAAAAGAAATACAAGAATTAAAATCATAGAGGTGCTCTAACATGAAAGAAAAAAGAAATTCCTGCAATACTTATATACAAATCTGGTATCATACTAATTAATACAAAATTTTATAATGGGCATAACATTTCAAATGAATGTTACATAAAGACAAGAAGTCAATGGACTAATGGAACAATTTGTTCCAGGAAACTCATTAGCAAAAACTTAATTTGAAAGAATATCCATTATTAGATTTACAGTAAACATTTTTACCATATTACTTTTCAAAAATTTGGACTTTTAAAACATGTTTTGACCAAAAAACAATTTATCACCATTTTAGAACCATGGAATTTTAGAGCAGTCAGAGTTCTAGCCCAGGTTGTTTTGTAGATGAGGAGTTATAAAGCATGTCCCAGGTGATCCAGCATGTGGTAACAAGGTAGAACCAGTTGTCACTTTTTCTGTGAAGGCTTCCCTGATGCCACCCTAAGCTCTTCAGCTGTAATGTAATGAAATGCGACTACTGGACTGGCTCCCCAGCACACCACAGGGTCTCGAGAGGAGAAGCCATGATTTGCTCATCTCTGTCTCTAAAGAAGGGGAGAGTCTGGTGTAAGGAACACATTCACTGCACATCTGTTGAGCTGAAATGGGCATACTAGACTGAGATTCATGGATCTATTCATGTCTTATTTATGTCTGTATCCCCAAGACCTAGAGCTCATTGAAAACGTGGCTTTTCATGTTGTGGTTAAGACTCCCCGCTTCCAATGCAGGGGGTGCAGGTTCGATCCCTGGTCGGGGAATTAAGATCCCACATGCTGTGCCGCACGGCCAAAATAACAAACAAAAACAAAAAAACAGAAAAACCCCATGGCTTTAAAGAGTGTTGAATTAATTTTACTCTTTTGGGTAGCAAAAAGTACTAATATGATTGTGGACTGTCTTAAAAAACTTTCTTTTTAACTAGCCCCTCAGAAACTCAAAGTTGTAAGGAACCTCAGAAGTCCTCTATTAGAATCCTAACCCACAAGAGCATTCTCTCCACAATGTCTTTGAACAGTAACACTGACATTATCACACAACTCTGGTAGTTAGAAAACTCTTTATAATGTGGCCACTCTGTAATTTCTGCCCATTGGTGAGAAATATTTCTGCCCTTTGAGACTACACAGAACAATAAATAAACCCTTTCTTCCTCATATCAAAAGCTGGCTGGCGATCATGTTCCCCTTACTCCCAATTTACATCTTCCCAGACTAACCACCAGCAGTTCCTCCCCTCACCGTTTTTCACATGTAATGGTTCTAGACCTCACAGACCTGGATGCTGTTTTCTATTTACAGTAAAACATATTTACTGTTTTCTATAGTTATTCATATCCTAGTACTCAGAGCTGAGATGTATCCCTCAGGTGGGGTGTGATCATCAAAAATTAGAACAAAAATAATCAGCTCCTCTGTCTGCAGTGAATGTGGCTTACCATCATATTTCAGCAGTCTCAAGCAGTTTTCAGCAGTCTCAAGACACATCAGGATACAATGGTTAAAAAAAAGGGCTAAAAAATGATCTATAATACATTTTGAGGTTAAAAAATGGACATTCAGTACAGATAATTAAACATATATAAAAGTTTAAAGTGAAATAAATGGTACAGAAGGAGAAGTAAAGTCTCCATTCCTATCTCCCAGCCCAAGCTTTACTCTCCAGAGGTAAACAATGTAAACATAGGCTTTAGTTCTTCTGGGGGGTAGTGACTATACGTACACCTCTGATTATTATTTTATCATCTTTAAAATGATTCACCAGATTATTGAATTCCTGGTATAAAAGATGAGGAAATTGGCTCATTTACTCTACCAACCTCCCAACATGCCAAACCTTTCCCCATTTAATACATCATTATATTTTTAATTCTTCTGATTATCTTTGTAATTTTAAATAACATCCTTTAACCATCTCTTCTTCTATCAACTTTAAACAGTATCTTGACTCCTTACCTTGTAAAATAAGAAAAGTAGTTTATCTGTATTTTTCCATTTCACCTTTCCCCTCCACTTCCAAGTTCTGCTAACTATATCATTTCTTTTTTTAAAAGATTTTTAATTTTTAAGCTTTAGCTATATCTGTAATTAAGTTTCCCATGCTTTGTCTATAGGCTCATTCCAATATGTAAGATGAAATACAATATAATTATTGTGAGTGTATTTTATATATATATATATCTGTATACACATATGTATAATCCATACATATTTACCTTAAAAATATTTTTTACCAAGTCTTATGCTTGGACTCATATAAAAAGAAGTGCAATCTTGTATCACAAAACCTGTGCTGCTCAAAATAAAACATTCCAAGCATCAGTGTCAAGTGGATTATCTTTTATTTCATTAGCTGCTTAAAACAAGGGCAGATTTTGTTCTGCTGTAAATTTAGACAATGTATTTCTTATACAGACTTCCCCATTTTCTCTGTTTTTTTGTTTTGTTTTGCGGTACGCGGGCCTCTCACTGTTGTGGCCTCTCCCGTTGCGGAGCACAGGCTCCAGACGCGCAGGCTCAGCAGCCATGGCTCACGGGCCCAGCTGCTCCGCGGCATGTGGCATCTTCCCGGACCGGGGCACGAACCCGTGTCCCCTGCATCGGCAGGCGGACTCTCAACCACTGAGCCACCAGGGAAGCCCTCAAATTCTTAATCATACTATCTACTTGCTTTCTAAAAATATTTTTTCCAAGCCCTTTGGGTTCCTAATTCTAATGTGGATGAAAAGCTTCCTAGGCCCACTAAACAGTTACCAACCTAGGATTTCTTTTAATTGCACCCCTGAGTTGAGGCCACTGTTCCTCAGATTCTGCTTTGGCTTTGCTCTATCCTCAAGTAATTTTTTCATGAAAGGTGAATGGACGACGAACTTTCTAAGTCCTCTCATTCTGAAAATATTTATTTTATCCTCATACTTAGCTGATAATTTGGCTACTTACAGAATTCTAGGTTGAAAGCCATATTATGTCATGTCTACTGTGTTTTAACAAACAACATTGCTGATGAGAAGTCTGGATGTCATCAGTGTATTAGAAACAGGCCCTTTTCATTAACCTTGATTATTAGTTCCTTCCAATATGCAGATTGAGTCTCCTTCAGAAGCTAAAATTGTCTGTGTACCAAGTACCATGATCTATATTTTAAGTGCTTTACTTTACAAAATCCACGTCATTCTTACAGAATCACTCTATGCAGTATATACTATTATTAGCTCCATTTTCTCAGGTGGGAAACCTTGTTTGAGATTACACATTTTCACTGGTAGAGCTGGGACATGAATACAGCCTGCACGCTTCTAATACCAATCCACTGTGCCCTACAGAAAGATCCGACCAATTTACACAATTTATTAAAAGACAAGTCTTTTCTCTCGTCCTCATCAATGCCAGCCATTTTAAACCTTTTTAACAGAATCATCTCATTATTGTTTTACTTTGCATTTCTTTTTTTTTTTTTTTTTTTTTTTTTTTTTTTTTTTTTTTACTTTGCATTTCTTAAGTGAGGCAAAGTAGTTTTTCAGAAGCTTTTTTTAAAAAGTGAATTTCTTGTAAATAAACTGCCTGCTTCAGAATTTAACCCTTTTCCTACTGGGACATTTGCCCCTTTCTTATAGACTTGCAAGATGTCTTTCTATATTAATATCAACTCTTCATCATATATGCTGCACATCTTTTTATTTATTTACTTTTGATGTTGACCATTTTTAAAGGCTTTATTGAATTTGTTACAACATAGCTTCTGCTTTATGTTTTGGTTTTTTTGGCCCCAAGGCATATGGGATCTTAGCTCCCTGACCAGGGAACGAACCTGCACCCCCTGCATTGGAAGGTCAAGTCTTAAGCACTGGACCGCCAGGGAAGTCCCTGTACATCTTTTTAAAAATAGCTTACCATGTCTTAAATATGTTGTGTGTTTTGCCTAGCAGTCTTACTCTGTCCTGTAGTCCAGCCTGTAAGATTTTTCCTTTGACTTTTCTGGCTGCAGTGACACAATACAAAAAGCTTTCTCCGATATAAGCTGTAAATCCCAATTTAATGTCTCCCATTTGGGGGTGATAAATGCTGTCCCTTTTTTGCAGGTTAACAGTGCTATTGCTAAAACGTAAGTTAATCTACAAAATTAAAGATAGTCCATCTTTAAAGAATATCATATGTATCCTAATATGACTTTATAAAAGCCATCTTTAAAAGTAGTAAATAAAATATTCTCCTTATTTGTAAATTATCTACAATTGTAAAGCTTAAATACTATATTTTACCAAACAACACGACATGCTTTATATGAAAAAGTAATTCTTCTAACCTAGGAAAAACAGTGGAAGAATGGAAAATTTTCTTTAAAGGTGTTAGTAATCCATGAGTTACTATACATGCGTACAGTTAAATTACCAATTTTCAAAGATCTGAAATATATAATAAACATTAGTTTGAGAAACAGAATATTTCAAGACCATTCAAAATCTAAGAGTTAAAACAGAAAATCAGCTCTATTTGTATCTGTAGGGCCATCAAAAGCATCCAGTGCAGATTCCTTTTCATTCTTCTTGCAGTTGCTGATCACTTGCCTTCATCTAAACTCTAGTAGCCTCAGTTCCACTGCTTTATAAATTAAACAGCTTTCCTGTTTTCCTGAACAACCAGTCAAACTTTCATCCTGTTTTACTTAATCCTTCTTTCTCCTCAAGGAAATCCTCATTACTTATTCAATAGGTCTCAATTGCTGACTTTTTTTCCCTTTCTCATTAGACTAGTTATTTGAAATCAGTATGGCAGCTCCAGAGCTGCCTTTATTTTAGGGTAATTTAGCCCATTGCTTAAGGTCATATCTTTCTAAGGCTTCCACCTGCTTCTCTGGGTATTATGAGGCCTTTCTTCTCTGGCTGGTGGGAACACGAACTATTTCCAGCCCCCTGAGTGCCCTGAAAACTGTTCTGTCTACTCCTTCCTGTTATCTTTCCCT
>NW_006796103.1:203162-236034 GCF_000442215.2 Lipotes vexillifer
CTAGTCTTGAGTAATTTGCACAGATCACTACTCAGCCAAATACTTTAGGCCAGCGAAGACTTGAGGGCCCTCTGCACGTTTCTGAAGGCTCTCTTCACACTGCTCCCTTCTCTCCTGTACGCTACGCTGCAAATTCTAGCCACCGTGGCTCTCTACACATCTCTGAGAAGGCTCTGTTTAGGTACCCCTGCACTGCAGCCTACAGATTGCTTCCAGAGAGGCAGCTGGTGCAACCTTATGCTCATCACATTTCTCTTCTCTCAGATATCACAATTCCAAGCTGCCTGCTTTCCAATGTCCAAAACCCATTTTTTATATATTTTGCCTGGCTTTATAGTTATTTCAGGCAGGAGGGTGATTCTGGTCTCTGTTATTTCATCTTGGTTGGAAGCAGAAATCTCCGTTGGCCCTCTTCAAATACCTCAAATTCAGGGGAACCCTGCAAGAGTGCTCATTGTGCATTGACTCTGCATAAAAACATTAATTTACTGTCCAATTATATACAGCTCAACTAGGTTAGTTAAACTATATGGTACAGTCAAAAGTTCTCTGTTTAAATCTTGACTCAGTTCATTGCCTTCTGTATGAACCATTTTGAGCTTCAATTTTATCTTCTGTAAAATGAGGATTATTATATCTACTTTCTTAGGATGCTGTGAAGATGAGAGGTTGTGTGAGTGTGTGTTTCTAGCACAATGTCTGGTATATAGGTATTCAATAAATGCTTGTTTATTTTCATTTGCAAACCAATATTTGTAATCTTTTTGTTTCTCTCTCTTCTGTCTATACTCACTTCATTTTCCTGTGATTTTTTATAAGAATCTGTAAAGGATTCCCTTCATTATCTGTAAAACAGTCCTGCTAGTAGTTAGTAATGGTTGAGCTTTTCAAGATTTAGAAAAGCATTATCTCCATTCACTACTGAATTTATTTCATGTGCCTGGTTGTAGATTCAGGAGAAAAAGGGTTTGAATAGTAATCCTATCATTTCACTGCACCATCATATATTACTTAACTTCATTTTCTGCTCCTTATGACAGATATTTTGCTCACTCTATCCTAGAATTTGCTTTTATTCCAAAAGTCCCTCAAAATGACTCAACTGTTAGGATTAATCACACGCTCACTATTTAGTACCTAATACTTAAAAGTTAGAACAGCATGGACTATGACTCATACTGTTAAGAATCATCACAAAGTAAGAGCTCGATACAAAGTATGTTCTACTTCATAAAAAAGTCATTTCACACCAGAGACTGGGTTCTGAGGTGGACTGAGGAGTTCTTAGGTCACTACTTTCCCTTCCATCTTCCAGATACACAGTGATCTGCCAAAATCTACATGTGCATTTTTGGGAGAAAATTTGTGGGGATTACATTAAGAAGTGCCTGGGAAGTTAGAAGTGTGGTATAATCCTTCCTAGATTCTCAAAGCTCTACCACTCCAACTTGCATCAGAATCACCTTGGGTGCTTGTGGAAAATGGAAATTCCTTGGCCCACCCTCAAAATGTCTGGGTTGGTAAGTTTGGTGTAACAATTTGTATTATCAAATTGTTATTATTATTATTATTATTGTTATTATTACACGCCAGTTCATTCTGGTAAGAGGCCTTCTGCCCACACTTAAAGAAGTACAGTCAATATGATTAGATTCTACACAGCAACCATGACAGAAGAATTTGAGGCTGAAAAACTTAAGTTTGTAGGGGGGAAAACAGAGATGGAAGCCCAAGTCTATAAGTGAACCCATGAAACCTATATAAATATTTTTATGTTCATGAATAATAACTAAAACACATAAGCTTACTCGATGCCAGGCACTGTTCCAAATGCTTTATATATCCTAATTCATATAGTATCCATGACAACACTATTAGGTGAATACTACCATTATTCCCATTTAAAAAAATAGCTTTATTTATTTATATTTTTAACATCTTTATTGGAGTGTAATTGCTTTACAATGGTGTGTTAGTTTCTGCTTTATAACAAAAAAATAGCTTTATTTATTTATATTTTTAACATCTTTATTGGAGTGTAATTGCTTTACAATGGTGTGTTAGTTTCTGCTTTATAACAAAAAAATAGCTTTATATTTTAGAGCGGTTTTAGGTCCATAGCAAAACTGAGTAGAAGGTATGGAGATTTCCCATAAACCCCCACCCTACCTCGCACATGCACAGCCTTTTTCCCATTATCAACAATCCCCACCAAAGTGGTATATCTGTTGCAACAGATGAACCTACATTGACACATTATAATCACCCAGAGTCCATAGTTTACCTTAGGGTTCACTCTTGGTATTAGACACTGTGGGACTGGACAAATGCATGGCATGTATCCACCATTATAGTATCATACAGAATATTTTCACTACCCTAAAAATCCTCTATGCTCCATTTAGTTATGCTCCCACCCCAGCAACCATTGATCTTTTTATTGTCTCCGTATTTTGGCTTTTCCAGAATGTATTGATAATACAGTTGGAATCATACATTATGTAGCCTTTTCATATTGGGTACTTTCACTTAGTAATATGCAAGTAAGGTTCTCCATGTCTTTTCATGGCTTGATAGCTCATTTCTTTTTAGTGCTGAATAATATTCCATTCTCTAGATGTAACACAGTTTATTCACTAACCTACTGAAGAACTTGGTTGCTTCTAAGTTTTGGTAATTATGAATACAGTGGCTATAAACAGCTGTGCGCAGGTTTTTGTGTGAACATAGGTTTTACAGCTCCTTTGGGTAAACACCAAGGAGCATGACTGCTGGATCATATGGTAAGAACATGTTTAGTTTGTACATTATTTCTATTTTACAGATTAGGAAACTAAGGCAAAGAGAAACCAAATAATTTGCCTGAAGTCACATCTATTATTTGAATTGGGATTTGAGCTGCGATTTGAATTTACACAGTTTAGCTCCAGAGTTAGTGCTCTTAACCACTACACATACAGCTTCTCAACAATTAAGAAAGACCTCACACTAAATAAAAGGAACGTCACTGTTAGTCAGCTACACTATGCATTGTAACTTGGCTACGCTGGATTCTGCACCATTTATAAATTCTTCACTTTCAAGAAACTCTTCAGATCTCCTTTCCACAGCAAAATTTTCAAATTTATTTTGCTCTTTGCAGGCAATCTGCTGATTCTTCATTCACTGCTGTACCAAAGACAAATATCAAGAACACAGCCCCTTTTAGGTTTAACACATTTTAGGTTCCTCCCTCCCAACAGAAAAAGAAATGCAGCTGGTCTGAACATAACGTTATAAAATCTAAACATATTTTCAATAGAGTCGTTGGCACTTACTAGCTCTGTGATCTTAAGCACACTTACTAACATCTCTGAGACTCACTATCTGCTCTGCAGTAGTTATAAAGATTACCTGAGAGTCAGCACACAGATCTAATTCCATGCCTGATCCATAATTCAGTCTGTTCTCAAGACAGCAGCCAGAGTGATCTTGTTAACTTCATGTCACCCTTCTCTTCAAAACCCTTCTAGTCACCCTATTTACAATTTAAACCAGCTCCTCTTCCCTGTTCCACTTTTCTCTTCAGGACTTATGAATAGCACATTACATAATTTACTTACTTATCCTGTTTATCATCTGCCTTTCTCTACCCAATGAAGACATATATTTTTGTCTGCTTTGTCAACTGTTATGCCTCAAAAGCCCAGAAAAGGGCCTGTCACGTAGTAGGTACTCAAAAATTTGTTGAACAAATACATGAATATACGTTCAATAAAAAGTAGCTGCCACCACACCACCATCATTTAATCTCTTTGAACCTCAGCTTTTTAATCTGTAAAGGAGGCATAGTAATAGTGCTTTACTTATCTCAAGATTATCGCTAAAAGCCTATCAATTACATGACAGTACCACTATGCAAATACAAGGAATGGCATTCTCCCTATCTTAGCTTTCCTGATCACAGTTATATCTCCAACTTCTCACCTATTTTCAACCTGACAAATTTGTATTTCTTCTAATTCCCTGAGGGGTGTAGCTGTTTTTCTTCAGCCAAATACACATGATGACAATAAATTCAACCCTCAGCCCAAATTTTCTCTCCTTTAGGATGCCTTCCCTAATACCAATTACACTGTTTATTCACATCCCCTTATCATGAAGGGCTGACATAGCTTCCTAATACCACAGTAGTATTTTGTTCTTAAAAGAATTAAAGCACTCCTTATGACTCTTTATGTAGTAAAACAAAACCAAACCAGGTTACTTTTAAACTGTAAGTCTTCACCTCTGAATCTGCAACCTCAAAAAAACAAAACAAAATACTCCAAAAACAGCAACAAAAAAACCCAAACCCCCAGAACTATATAAAATCCCCTTTCTCCTCAAATCACTTCCGGAGGGCAGGCAGGCAACATTTAAAAAACACCTTTTCTTTTTAAAATCCCTCCAGCCTTTCTAACTATGTAAGTCCTCAGGGTAAGGACTGCTTTGAATATACGATATGTCTGGCAGTTTGCTATGAACTTCACTGGCTTCTGTGATCTCACACCTTAAATACACCTTAGGCAGGGTCCCTGTCTCTCAGGAGACTCATCACAGATCAGGGAAAAACAATACTACAGTAGGATTCTCACCATTTAATCATTTAAAGAAATATGCTGTTTGTTTCAGATTCTTCAGAAAACACATTATGATAAAGTAGATAGGTAAGATATTAACAATAGGTGAAGCTGGTTTTCACAAGCAAGGTTTCCATACTCCCTAGCCTTTTCCCACAAACAACCACATCTGGCTGGTTATTCCTACAGGGTTGAACCAACCTCACGTGAACATCACCACCACAGATACTTCTAAACTCATAAGGAGGTCAACAATTCCTAACTCAACATTCATCAGAATCACTTGGAGGGCTTTCTTAAAAACCCAGACTGCTAGGCCCCACCCCCAGAATTTCCACTCAGTAGGTCTGAGTGGGGCTGAGAATCTGCATTTTTAACTAGTTTCCAGTGATGCTGATGCTTTGAGAACTACTGCATTAGGTAAGCAATCTGCATTTACCTAACAGCACATATTCTATAGGTTATTGTTAAAGAGTGTCTCCTGGGTTCTGTTAAAACCTGTCACACAAGCAAACCTTGCTTTTTTCTGAGCCAATCTTCGCAATGTCTTGAAATACATTAAGAAGTCCTACATCATCAACCAGACCAAGAAAAAGCCTGATGTTCCTGGGTGAGACCTGGGCACTAATGTTCCTACCAAAATTCTATTTTAAACCAAACACATCACCTGGAATCAGGGCATTGCTATGCAAGTGGTATCAGCAAGAAGAAAGACTCTCCACATCAGCCCCTTTTTAGTGAAACACCACACACTGCATCATTTTGGAGACCATAATTAGGATTCCTAACCAACAGATGTTTATTATCTGAATATTCCTTTTAGTAAGTACATAAGTATTATGGACATATAATTACATTCACCTTTAAATACACATATTGTGATACTGTTTAGAATTTTTTAAATAAATTGCAGCTACGTCAACATGAAAAGCTTAAAATACTAGATGAAGCAGAGTTTACTATTCACTTTACTATCCCCATTTATTTACAGACTGGGAAGGATAACAAGATTTTACAACTCTTAAATTCCTGAACTACTTCTCAAAGAAAAAGCCTTCCTGTGAAACATATTTCAAATACTTGGGTGACAAGCTTGGATGACTTAAAACATAGGCAGGTGTGTAGCTCCTAGGACACCACAGGCTTAGATTAGACCTTCTATAGCAAGATACAGAGAATATCTGGTTTAAGTAGTAGATTGAACTCATAGACTAGCTTCCCCTTCCTCCTAAGACCCTGGTGAGAAGAAATTTTAAAAAGAATAAGCTCGGGGCTTCCCTGGTGGCGCAGTGGTTGAGAGTCCGCCTGCCGATGCAGATGACGTGGGTTCGTGCCCCGGTCCGGGAGGATCCCACATGCTACGGAGCGGCTGGGCCCGTGAGCCATGGCTGCTGAGCCTGCGCGTCCGGTGCCTGTGCTCCGCAATGGGAGAGGCCACAACAGCGAGAGGCCCGCGTACTGCAAAAAAAAAAAAAGAGTATGCTCACAGAGCAAGTAGCAAGAGTCTTCAATGGATTTTGGAAGAAAGAAAGCAGATGAAAGTAAAGAGGCAACTAAAACTGAGTGGAGGAAGTTGTAGCCTAAAATACAACCATGAAGAGGGTAACAACAGATGGTTATGTCTCATCAGAAAAGATGGAAGACAGTGCGATGACTACCTTCAAAGTGCTCAAAGAAATACATGGTCAACCAAGAATTCTATAACCAGCTAAATTCTCCTTGAAAAATGAAGGAGAAATTAAGACACCTCCAGATTTAAAAACAAACAATCCAAAACCATAAAACAGATATGAAAGAATTTGTTGCTAGCAGACCTGCCCTATGAGAAATACTAAAGGAAATCCTTCAGGCCGAAATGAATGACATTATAGGGCAACTTGAATCCACACAAAGAAATAAAAAGCACCAGAAAAAGTTAACTAAATGGGTATTATGAGAATAAATATAACTCTTTAAATATAACTCTTTTCTTGACCAGTTTTAAGACACTTGGCATAAAGCAATAATTATAAAAATAGGTTGATAAGCATATAGTGCATATAAAAGTATAATTTGGGCTTCCCTGGTGGTGCAGTGGTTGAGAATCTGCCTGCCAATGCAGGAGTCACGGGTTTGAGTCCTGGTCTAGGAAGATCCCACATGCTGCGGAGCAGCCAGGCCCGTGAGCCACAATTACTGAGCCTGCGCGTCTGGAGCCTGTGCTCTGCAACAAGAGAGGCCGCGACAGTGAAAGGCCCGCGCACCGCGATGAAGAGTGGCCCCCACTCGCCGCAACCAGAGAAAGCCCTCGCGCAGAAACGAAGACCCAACACAGCCAAAAATAAATAAATACATTTATAAAAAAAAAAAGTATAATTTGATGACAGTAATAGTACAAAAGAGGGAGAAGGCAATGCAGATATACTGGAGGAAAGGTTTTGTATACTTCAATCAAACTAGTATTAATCTGAACGAGGCTGTTTTAAGAGCTCATTGTAATCCTAAGGTGAGTGCTAAGAAAATAACTGAAAATAACAGAAAAGAAAAAAAAAGGAAATTGGAAAGGCATAATCAAAAATATCACAACAGAAGGCAAGAATCAAGGAATAAAGGAATGCAAAAGCTGCAAGACATATAAAAACAAGAAAAGGGCAGGTGTAAATTCTAATTTATCAGTAATTACACTAAGTGTAAGTGGATTACATACCCCAATCAAAAGTCAGAGATTGGCAGAATGGATTTAGAAAATGAGCCACCTAAAATATATATATAAGACCTACATGAGGAAAACTACAAAACACTAATGAACAAAATCAAAGAAGAACTAAGTAAATGGAAAAATAGTCCATGTTCATGGAGAGGAAGATTCAATATTGTCAAGATGTCAGTTCTTCCCAACTTGATCTATAGAATCAATGCAATCTCAGCCAAAAAAATCCCAGCAAGTTATTTTACGGACATCAACAAACTGATTCTAAAGTTTATATGGAAAGGCAAAAGACGTAGGATAGCCAACACAATACTGAATGAGAAGAACAAAGCTGGAGTACTTACACTACCTGACTCCAAGACTTACTATAAAGCTACAGTAATCAAGACAATGTGGTACTGGCCAAAAGAACAGATCAATGGACCAAATAGAGAACCCAGCAATAGACCCACATAAATACAGTCAACTGTTCTTTGACAAAGGTGCAAAGCTATACAGTCTCTTCAACAAATGGTGCTGGAACAACAGGATGTCCATAAGAAAAAAACATTAATCTAGACATAGACCTTAGACTCATAGCAAAAATTAACTCAAAATCAATGATAGGCCAAAATGTAAAACACAAAACTATAAAACTTCTATAAGATAATATAGGAGAAAACCTTGGGAACAGTGATGCCTTTTGAGATACAACACCAAAGACAAAATCCATAAAAGAAATGACTAATAAGCTGGACTTAATTAAAATTAAAAACTTCTGCTCTGTGAAAGACAAAGTCAAAAGAAAGAGAAGACAAACCATGGACTGGGAAAAAACATTTGCACAAGAGACATCTGGTAATGGACTGTTATGCAAAACATACAAACAACTCTTAAAATTCAACAATAAGAGAACAAACAACCTGAGTAAAGACTGAGCCAAAGACCTTAACAGAGACCTCACCAAAGAAAATACATGGCAAATAATCATATGAAAAGGAGCTCCACATCATATGTCATCAGAGAAATGCAAATTAATACAACAATGAGATACCATTACACACCTATTAGAATGGCTAAAACCTGTAACATTGATAACACCAAATGCTGGTGAGAATGTGGAGCAATAGGAACTCTGTACATTAGTAGTGGAAATGTGAAATGGTACAGCCACTTTGAAAGAGTTTGGTGGTTTCTTACAAAACTAAACATACTCTTACTATATAATCCAGCAATTACGCTCCTTGGTATTTTCCCAAAGGAGTTGAAAACTATGTCCACACAAAAACCTGCACACAAATATTTATAACAGATTTATAATACTTGGAAGCATCAAGATGCCCTTCAATAAGTGAATGAATAAACAAGTTGTAGTACATCCAGATAATGGAATATTATTCAGCACTAAAAAGAAATGAGCTGTCAAACTATGAAAAGACATGAAGGAATCTTAAATGTATTATCACTAAGTGAAAGAAGTCAATCTGAAAATGCTACATACTATATGATTCCAACTATATGACATTCTGGAAAAAACAAAACTATGAAGACAAAAAGATCAGTTGTTGCTGGGGATGGGGGAGGCAAAGAGATAAGAAGGGATGAATAGGCAGAGCAAGAGGATTTTTAGGGCAGTGAAAATACTTTGTATGATGTTCTAATGATGACTATGTCATTATACATTTGTCCAAATCCATAAAATGTACATCAAGAATGAACCCTAAAGGAAACTATGGCTGACTATGATGTATCAATGTAGGTTCACTGATTATAACAAATGTACCATTCTGGTGAGTGATGCTGATAATGAGAGATGCATCTGTTGGGGCAGGGGATATATGGGAAATCTCTGTACCTTCCTCTCTCTGTACCTTCACAATTTTGTTATGAACTTAAAACTGATCTAAAAAAATTAGTCTTAAAAACATGGACCCAAAAAACATAAAACAAAAAGGCATAAATTGGATTCCATTCAAAAAAATAAATCCAATTATGTGCTATCTACAAAAGACAAGTTAGATTCAATGACACAAACAGGCTAAAAAATAAAAGACAGAAAAATATAGACCATGCAAGCAATAACCAAAATAGAACTGAGAAGCCTATACTAATATCACACAAAATTCTATAAGGCAAAAATTGTTCCTAGAAACAAAAGAAAGATATTTTACAATGACAAGAGGATCGACTCATCAGGAAGATATAGTGACTATAAGTATACTTGCACTTATAAAGAGAGCCCCAAAATACATGAAGTAAAACTGAAAACCTGAAGGGAGAAATAGACAATTCAACAAAAATAGTTGGAGACGTCAATACTTCTCTTATAAGAATGGGTTGAAAGCAAGGCAGATCAACAAAAAAGAGCTAATTTATTGAAGAATACCATAAACTACCTTGTCGTAGCAGATATCTACAGAATACTCTAGATCCAAAAAGCACAGAATACACATCCTTCTCAAATGCACATGAAACATTCTCCATGACATACCATGTACTAGGTGACAAAACAAACCTCAATAAACTAAAAAAGAATTAAATCAGGCAAAGTATGTTCTTTGACCACAATGAAATTAAATTTGAAATCAATAACAAAAGAAAATGTGGAAAAATGACAAATATATAAAAGTCAAGCAACATATGCTTAAATAATCAATGGGTCAAAGAGGAAAACACAATGGAAAACAGAAAGTACTTTGGGATGAATGAAAAAAACAACAAAAAAAATCAAACCTTATGATACACAGCTATGCTGATACATAACAGTGCTAAAGAGAAATTTATAGCTGCAAACGCTATATTAGAAAGAGAAAGAATTCAACTCAATAACCTTCCACCTTAAGTAACTGGAAAAAAGAGCAAGATGAACCCAAAGCAAGCAGAAGGTAGGAAATGCAAAAGATTAGAATGGAAAAAAAAAGAGATAGAGAAAAGTCATGCAGAAAAATCAACAAACCCAAAAGTTGGTTCTTTAAAAAATCAACGAAATTGACAGACTTTTAGCTAGACTTCCCCCCCACTGCAAAAAAGAGAAGGCTCAAATTATAATAATAAAGAGGAAATATTATAACCAGAAATAAAAAGGATTATAAGAGAATACTATGAAGAAAAGTATGCCAACAAATAGGTAAGAAAAATTTAAAAAGTTCCTAGAAAGACACAAACTACCAAGAATACCTTTGAGAAGAAACAAAATCTGGGAGAGTGATGTCAGCAGCACGGTGAAATGAGACACTCCCTTTCAATCTACAACCAGTAAAACATCCATAACTCAACTAGGGCCCCTCTACTCAACACAATAGGATGCTGAAGAATACCACACACCTGTACACCAAAAGGTGGGTGGACTGTAACACATAGAGGCAGAACTGAGGGAACAATAGAGGCAGTGCCTGCAATCCTAGCACTCCAGCCACAACAGCTAAGCCCACAGCCCTAGAAAACCAGGTAGCAAAAGAGGAGGTGGTATACGCGACTCTGACCTCCCAGCAGGAGTGGCGCCCATGGCCACTGGTAACTGGGCAGCAGCAGTACTAAGGCCCAGGACCCCATCCCCCAAGTCACTGAGGCGTCCACAACTCTGGCCAACTGCCACAGTGCCCACAGTGGTGGAGCCTGTGAACCTTACAATACCAGATACAAGCAGAGGTGCCTGCATGACTCCAACTCCCCATCCCCACCCTTGGTGGTGAAGCCTGTGATTCAGGGAATTCTGGACGCAGCAGAAGAGCCCATCATCCCTGTGCCCCAGGAGGTGATGCCACTGACCCTGAAGGCACAAGAAATGATAATGAGGGTATGGGGCAATACCTCTGACAATGGAAAACAAAAGAAAATCCTCTAATTTCTTACTTGTTATTAGAATCCAGTGGGAAAGTATTTGCTACTTCAAATGCACCAGCAGAGGAACAACTCATCAGGCATCCTAAAGAACCACAGTAACATTGTATCACAAAAAGAAAATGACAATTCCCCAAAAACCAACCTAAAATTGTGGAGTATTATGATCTAATAGAGAATTCAAAATAGCTGTCATGAAGAAATTCCACAAGCTACAAGAAAACTCAGAAAGGCTCAAGTTCAATTAGCTCAGGAATAAAATTAATGAACAGAAAGAACAATTTACCAAAGAGACTGAAACTCTAAAAAAGAACCCAACAAACTCTGGAGCTGAAGAACTCAATATATGAAATAAAGAATGTACTAGAAAGCACTGAAAATAGAGCAAACCAGATACCACAAATACAAAGAATTATAAGAGAATCTTATGAACAGCTACGTAGCAACAAACTGGACAACCTAGAAGAAACAAATTCTTAGAATAATATAACCTTCCAAAACTGAATCATAAAGACAGAGATTGAAACAGTAATATAAAAACCTCCCCCAAAACAAAAGACCAGGACCAGAGAGCTTCACAGGTGAATTCTATCAAGCATCCAAAGAAGATTTAATATCTATCCTATCAAAGTCTTCAGAAAAATAAAGAAGGAATGCTTTCTAACTCATTTCATAAAGCCAATGTCACTCTGATACCAAAACCAAATGAAGACAACACACAAAAAAGAAAATTACAGCCAATATCTCTGATAAACACAGATGCAAAAATCCTCAACAAAATATCGGCAAACTAAATACAACAGTATATTCAAAGGATCACACACCATGATCAAGTGGGATTTATTCCAGGGAGGCAAGGATGGTTCAATATCCTGAAACCAATCACAATGATACATCACATTAATAAAATGAAGCATAAAAACATAAGATTATCTGAATACATGCAGAAAAAGCATTTGACAAGATTCTAACACCCATTTGTGATAAAAACTCAATAAAGTGAGTACAGAACATACCTCAACATAATAAAGGCCACATATGACAAAAGCACAGCTAACATCACCCTCATTGGTGAAAAACTGGAAACTACCCCATTAAAATTAGGAATAAGGACTTCTCCAGTGGTGCAGTGGTTAAGAATCTGCCTACCAATGCAGGGGACATGGGTTCGATCCCTGGTCCGAGAAGACCCCACATGCCACAGAGCAACTACACCCATGCACCACAACTACTGAGCCAGCACTCTAGAGCCTGTGAGCCACAACTACTGAGCCCACGTGCCACAACTACTGAGACTGCACACCCTAGAGCCCACGCACCGCAACTACTGAGCCTGTGCGCCACCAACTACTGAAGCCCACGCACTCTAGGGACAGTGTGCCACAACTACTGAGCCCGTGTGCTGCAACTACTGAGGCCTGCATGCCTAGAGCCTGTGCTCCGCAACAAGAGAAGCCACCACAATGAGAAGCCTACACACTTGAAACGAAGAGTAGCCTCTGCTCACCACAAATAGAGAAAGCCCGTGTGCAGCAATGAAGACCCAATGCAGCCAAAAAACAAATAAAAATTTAAAAAATTAAAATAAAATTAGGAATAAGACAAAGATGCCCACTCTTGCCACTCTTGTTCAACATAGCATTGGAAATCCTAGGTAGAGCAGTTAGATAAGAAAAAGAAATAAAACACTGTTACTATTTGTGGATGGTATGATTATATATGTTAAAAACCCTAAAGACACCACCACAAAATTATTAGAAGTAATAAACAAACACAGCAAAGTTGCAGAATACAAAATCAACATACACAAATTTGTGGTGTTTTTAACACACTAACATTGAGCTAACAGAAAGAGAAATTAAGAAAATAACCCCACTTACAATCACAACAAAAAGAATAAAATATCTAGGAATAAGTTTAACCAAGGAGGTGAAAGATCTGTACATTGAAAACTATAACACACCATTGAAACATACTGAAGAAGAGATAAATAAATGGAAATATACTCTGTGCTCACAGACTGGAGAATTAACATTGCTCAAATGGCCTAAAGCAATCTCAGGTTTGAAGTAATCCCTATCAAATATTCCAAGGACATTTTTCACAGAAACAGAACAAAAACTTCTAAGACTTATATGGAACCACAAAAGACCCCTGAAAGCCAAAATAATCACGATGGAAAAAAAAAACAAAGCTGGAGGTATCACACATCCCGATTTCAAATATTACAAAGCCATAATAACAAAACAGCATGGTATTGGCAGAAAAAGTTATATAGATCTATGGAACAGAACTGAGAGCAAGAAATAAACCCACACATATACGGACAACTAATTTATGACAAAGGAGCAAAGAAAATACAATGGAGAAAGCCTAGTCTTTTCAATAAATGGTGATGGGAAAACTGGACAATCACATGCAAAAAAAGAAAAATGAAACTAGACCACTATCTCACATCATACACAAAAATCAACTCAAAGTAGATTAAAGACTTGAATGTAAGATTTAAAACCATAAAACTCCTGGAAGTAAACATAGGCTGTATGCTCTTTGACACTGATCTTATTATCTTTCTAGATAATGTCTCCTCAGGCAAGAGAAACTAAAGCAAAAATAAAGAGGACTCCATCAAACTAAAAAGCTTCTGCACAGCAAAGGAAAATGTCAACAGAACGAAAAGACAACCTACTGAATGGGAGAAGATATCTGTAAATCATATATCCAATAAGGGATTGATATCCAAAATACATAAAGAATTCATACAACTTAACAACAAAAAGACCAAATGACCTTATTTAAAAGTGGGCAAAGGAGCTTCCAAAAGAAGACATACAGAATGCCAACAGGCACATGAAAAGATGTTAACAGCACTACTTATTAGAGAAATGCAAATCAAAACCACAATGAGATACTAACTCATGCTTGTTAAAATTAACAAGCTTTTATCAAAAAGGCAAGAAATAACAAGTTTTAGCAAGTATGTGAAGAAAAGGGAACGCTCATACACTATTGGTGGGAATGTAAATTGGTGTAGCCACTAGGGAAAACAGTATGGAGATTCCTCAAAAAATTAATAGAACTACAATAAGGTCCAGCTATCCCTCTTTTGGGTATTTATCCAAAGAATACAAAAACACTCACTCCAAAAGATACACAGACCCCTGTGATCATTGTGGCATTATGTACAATAGCCATGATATGAATATAACCTAATTGCCCATCTTGTGATGAATGGAAAAAGAAGGTGTAGATAGACAAATAGATGTGTATATACTAGAATATACACTACTCAGCCATAAAAAAAGAAAGAAATCTTGCCATTTCTTTCAACATGGATGGACCTTGAGAGTATTATCCTAAGTGAAATATGTCAGATGAATAAAGACAAATATCATATAATTTCACTCATGTGGAATATAAAAAACAAATTTAAAAAAGTTGAATAAACTAAACCAAACATAGAATGTTTGATTTAAACATCAACAATCAACAATGTGAATCAACAATGTGAAAATGACTGTACTACCCAAAGCAATCTACAGCTTCAATGCAATCCCTATCAAATTACCAATGGCATTTTTCACAGAACTAGAACAAAAAATTTCACAATTTGTATGGAAACACAAAAGACCCCAAATAGCCAAAGCAATCTTGAGAAAGAAAAACGGAGCTGGAGGAATCAGGCTCCCTGACTTCAGACTATACTACAAAGCTACAGTAATCAAGACAGTATGGTACTGGCACAAAAACAGAAAGATAGATCAATGAAACAGGATAGAAAGCCCAGAGATAAACCCGTGCACATATGGTCACCTTATCTTTGATAAAGGAGGCAGGAATGTACAGTGTAGAAAGGACAGCCTCTTCAATAAGTGGTGCTGGGAAAACTGGACAGCTACATGTAAAAGTATGAGATTAGATCACTCCCTAACACCATACACAAAAATAAGCTCAAAATGGATTAAAGACCTAAATGTAAGGCCAGAAACTATCAAACTCTTAGAGGAAAACATAGGCAGAACACTCTATGACATAAATCACAGCAAGATCCTTTTTGACCCACCTCCTAGAGTAATGGAGATAAAAACAAAAATAAACAAATGGGACCTAATGAAACTTCAAAGCTTTTGCACAGCAAAGGAAACCATAAACAAGACCAAAAGACAACCCTCAGAATGGGAGAAAATATTTGCAAATGAATCAACTGACAAAGGATTAATCTCTAAAATTTACAGGCAGCTCATGCAGCTCAATAACAAAAAAATAAACAACCCAATCCAAAAATGGGCAGAAGACCTAAATAGACATTTCTCCAAAGAAGATATACAGACTGCCAACAAACACATGAAAGAATGCTCAACATCATTAATCATTAGAGAAATGCAAATCAAAACTACAATGAGATATCATCTCACACCAGTCAGAATGGCCATCATCAAAAAATCTAGAAACAATAAATGCTGGAGAGGGTGTGGAGAAAAGGGAACACTCTTGCACTGCTGGTGTGAATGTGAATTGGTAGAGCCACTATGGAGAACAGTATGGAGGTTCCTTATAAAACTACAAATACAACTACCATATGACCTAGCAATCCCACTACTGGGCATATACCCTGAGAAAACCATAATTCAAAAAGAGTCATGTACCAAAATGTTCATTGCAGCTCTATTTACAATAGCCAGGAGATGGAAACAACCTAAGTGCCCATCATCGGATGAATGGATAAAGAAGATGTGGCACATATATACAATGGAATATTACTCAGCCATAAAAAGAAACGAAATTGAGCTATTTGAAATGAGGTGGATGGACCTAGAGTGTGTCATACAGAGTGAAGTATGTCAGAAAGAGAAAGACAAATACCGTATGCTAACACATATATATGGAATTTAAGAAAAAAAATGTTATGGAGAACCTGGGGGTAAGACAGGAATAAAGACACAGACCTACTAGAGAATGGACTTGAGGGTATGGGGAGGGGGAAGGGTGAGCTGTGATAGGGCGAGAGAGAGACATGGACATATATATACTGACAAAGGTAGATAGCCAGTGGGAAGCAGCCGCATGGCACAGGGATACCAGCTCCGTGCTTTGTGACCGCCTGGAGGGGTGGGATAGGGAGGGTAGGAGGGAGGGAGATGAAGAGGGAAGAGATATGGGAACATGTGTATATGTATAACTGATTCACTTTGTTATAAAGCAGAAACTAACACACCATTGTAAAGCAATTATACCCCAATAAAGATGTTAAAAAAAAAAAAGAATTGCCTTAAAAAAAAAAAAAAAAAAAAAGCATTTGACAAAAACCAACATCCTCTCAAGATAAAAACACTCAATAAACTAGCATTACAGGGGAATTTCCTCCTACTGACAAACGGCACCTATGAAAAACCCACAACTAACATCATAAGTAACGGTGGAATACAAACAGCTTTCCCCTAAGATCCAGAACCAGACAGACATACACTCTTATCACTTCTGTTCAACACTGTAATAGGGGTTCCAGTCAGAGCAATAATGCAAGAAAAAGAAACAAAAGTCTTCCATATTGCAATGGAAGAAATAAAAGAATTTCAATTTGCAGATGATGTGATGTTTAGAAGAGTTTAAGGAATCCACTAAAAAAAAAACTATTAGAATAAACAAGTTCAGCAAGTTGTCAGGATACAAGATTGATATACAAAAACAACTGTATTTCTGTAAGTTTAAACTAAATATAAATTCTACTTCTGTAAGGTCTGTAAGAAAAAGATGCTCTTTTTCAAGATGAGGCAGTTCCCCTCTATTCCTAACTTTCTGAGAGTTTTTAATGAGTCAGTGTTGAATTGTGTCACATGCTTTTTCTGTGTCGACTGATATAATTGTGTGACTTTTGTCTCTTTAACCTGTTAATATGGTCAGTTACACTGATTTTCAAATACTGAAGCAGCCTTGCATCCTCTTTCAGCAGTGCTTTAGGCAACTCACAAGTTTTTGATATGTCAAAATTTCATTCAGTTTAACATATTTCCCCTACTGAAAAAAGCATGTCCACTCTTACCACTTTTACACAATACAGTATGGAGGCAAAATTATGTTTATTCAGAGATGACACATCAACTAAGTAATCTGATGCAATCCACAAAAAACCTACTAGAAATAAGCCAACTTAACAAGGTTACATGATCAACATACAAAAATTAGTCATATTTTTATATAAATCATAAATAATAAAATTAAAATCAGAAAGCACATTTACAATAGCATCAAAAATAATGAAATATTTAGGGCTACATCTAACAAAAGATGTGAAAAGGTTGTATACTGAAAACTGTAAAACACTACTGAGAAAAAATAAAGAGGACCTTAAAAAGGGGCAAGATCTACTGTGTTAGTAGTTCAGAAGACTAAGATATCAATTCTCCCCATAATGACCTATAGATCCATCACAATCTCAACCAAAATTTCATGAGGTCTTTTGGCAGAAATTGACAAGCCAATTACACAACTTATATGGAAATACAGTAGCCAAAACAACTTGAACAAGAAAAGTTTTCAGTCTAATACTTCCAACAGCAATAAAAACAGTGAGGTAGTAGCATAAAGCCAGATAAATGGAGCAATGAAACAAGAAAAAAGAACGTCCAGAAATATACCCACACCTACTGGACAACTGATTTTTGACAAAGATATAAAGGCAGTGAAGTAGAAAAAAGTATGCTCTTTTCAACAAAGTGTGCTGAAACAACTGAATATCCCTATGCAAAAAACAGGAACCTCTAATGACCTCTCATACCACAAACAAAAACTGACTCAAAATTGATAATATGCCCAAATTTGAGAATTGGTAGCATAAACTTTATAAACATGAAGCAAAAACTGATAAAACTGAAAGGAGAAATAGACAAATTGCTTACAGTTAGCCCTCTATACCCAACAGGTTCCCTATTCATGGATTCAACCAACCATGGATGGAAAATATTTGGAAAAAAAATTCCAGAAAGCTCCAAAAAGCAAAACTTGAATTTGCTACATACCTGTAACTAATTACATAGATTTCAGCTTGTATTTACAACCATTTACATAGCATTTACACTGTATTAGGTATTGTTAAGTAATCTAAAGATGTTTTAAAGTATACGGGAGGATATGCATAGGTTATACACAGAGACAACACCACTTTATATAAGGGACTTGAGCATCGATGTATTTTGGAATCTGGAGGTGGGGGCGGATACTGGAACCAATCCACTGTGGATAAGTGGGATGACTGTATTTACAACTGAAGGCTTCAACACCCTTTTCCAAGTAATTGATAGAACAGGTAGGCAGAAAATCAGTAAGAATATAGATGACCTGAACAGCACTATCAATCAACTTGATACAACTGATATTTATAGAACATTCCATCTAACAACAGGAGCACACACAGAACATTCATCAACATTCTGGTACAAAAAACACAATTTAACAAATAGAACAGAAACCTTACAAAGTATATTCTCAAAGCATACCAAAATAAAACTAGAAATCAGTAATAGAAGATAGCTAGGCAATTCAAAATATTTGGAAATCAATTTTTTATATACTTTTGGCTGCGTTGGGTCTTCGTTGCTGCACACGGGCTTTCTCTAGTAACAGGCGAGCAGGGGCTACTCTTCATTGCGATGTCTGGGTTTCTCACTGCGGTGGCTTCTCTTGTTGCAGAGCACTGGCTCAGAGCACTGGGCTCTAGAGCGCAGGCTCAGCAGTTGTGGCACATGGGCTTAGCTGTTCCACAGCATGTGGGATCTTCCTGGACCAGGGCTCGAACCCATTTCCCCCGCATTGGCAGGCGGATTCTTAACAACTGCACCACCAGGGAAGCCCCAAATATTTGGAAATTAAACAACATAGTTCTAAATTATATATGGGTTAAGAAGTCTCAAGATAAATTTGAAAATATTTTGAACAAAATAAAAATGAAAATACAATTTAACTTGCACAGCATGAATGTACTTAATATCATTTAACCACTTAAAATGGTTAAGATGGTAAATTTTATGTTATGTATATTTTACTACAATTAAAAATAACTTTTAAAAATACATCAAAATTTATGGGATGCAGCTAATGTAGTGCTTAGAGAGAAATGTTTAGTATTATATATTTTAGAAAAGAAGAAAGTTCTAAAATCAATAACCTAAGCTTTCAACTTAGAAAACTAGATAAAGAAAAATGAATTAAACCTAAAGTTAAAGGAATGACATGATAAACCTCTAATCAAAGTAACCAAGAAAAAAAAGAGGAGACTACAAATTAACAGTATCAGGAATAAAACAGGTATCATCACTACTAAAACCAAAGACATGAAAAGATAATAACAGAATACTACAAACAAGTCTGTGCCCATACATTTGATAATCTGGATAAAATGAACCAGTCCTTGAAGGGCACAAACTACTGAAACTTACTTAAGGAAATATAGATAATATAAATAGTCCTATATCTAAAAAAGAAATTAAATTAGTAGAAAACCTTCACCCCCCCACACACACAAAAAAGGAACACAAGGCTTAGATGGTTTCACTGGTGAATTTTACTACGTATTTAAGGAAGAAATAATACCACATTTACAGTCTCTTCCAGAAAACATGGGAGATCACTTCCCTACTCATTTTATCAGGCCAGCATTAACCTATTCCAAAACTAAAATATACAAGTGACCCATGAACAGTGTTGGGGTTAGGGATGTTGACCCTCCATGCAGTTGAAAATCCGCTTGTATAACTTTACAATCAGTCCTTGGTATCCACAGTTCCACATCTGCAGAGTCAGCCAAACAGAGTTTGTTCAGTACTGTAGTATGTATTTATTGAAAAAAATCTGTGTATAAGTGGATCCACACAGTTCAAACCCATGTTGTTCAAGGGTCAACGGTATTACAAAAAAGAAAACTATAAAAGAGTATCTTTCATGAATTTATATGTAAATATATTAGTCAACTGAATCCAGCAATATATAAAAAGGGTAATACATCATGATCACATGGGCGTTCATACCAAAATTGCAAGGTTGGTTTAACATATGTAAATTAATCAATGTAATTCATCATTTTAATACATTGAACAAGAAAAATCATGTAATCATATTAATACATGAGCAGAAACAGTTCAACATCCATTCATGATAAAAACTCTCAAAAACCTAAGAATAGAAGGGAACTTCACTAACCTAATAAAGATTATTTTTAAAAAATCACAGCTAACATCATCCTCAATAGCAAGATGTTAAGTTTTCCCCCTAAGATCAGGAACAAGGCAAGGATGTTCTTTCTCACCACTTCTAACTCAACCTCATACTAAAAGTCCTAGCTAGTGTATTCAAATAAAGAAATGAAGGGTATACAGACTAGAAAGGAAGAAATATGCAAAACTGCTTTAATCACAGACAACATAACTGTCTATGCAGAAAATCCCAAAGTATCTACCAAATAACTCCTGTACATAATAAATGAGTTTAGCAAGGTCAAAAGTTACATAGTCAATATACAAAAGTCAACTGCTTTTCTATATACCAGCAACGAATACTCAGAATTTGAATTTTTAAAAATAATAAATTTATAATAACATCCCCCAAAATGAAGTCCTTAGGTGTAAATCTAACAAAATATGTAGAGGATTTGAGTATAGAAAACTAGAAATCACTGATGAAAGAAAGAAAATCTAAATAAATAGAGGAGATATTTTGTGTTCTTGCCCTGGAAGACTCAACACAGTAAAGATGTCAATTATCTGTGGCCTAATGAAATCCCTACTGAAATTCCAGCCAGGTATTTTATAGACATACATAAGCATATTCTAAAATTTTATGAAAAGGTAAAGGTACTAGAATAACTAATTCAATTCTGGGAAAGAAGAACAAAAGTTGAAGGATTTATATTACCTAATTTCAAGACTCACTGTTACAATAATGAACACAGGGTAAGACCAGACACATCAATCAGTGGGATAGAATAGAGAGTATGGAAACAGACCTACAAAAATACTGTCAATTTTTTGACAAAGGTGCAAAAGCAATTCAATGGAGAAAGAATAGTCTTTTCAACAAATGATGCTACACATTGGAAGTCCATATGCAACAAACTGAAGCTCACATCTTACACAAAAATTAACTTGGAACGGATCACAGACCTAAATGTAAAATGCAGAAACTATAAAATTTCTAGAAGAAAATGTAGGGGAACATCTGCATGACTTTGGGTTTGGCAATGAGTTTTTAAGTACAATACCAAAAGCAAAATTCATAAAAGAAAAAATTTTAAGTTGGGCTTAATTAAAATCAAAACCCTTTGCTTTGTGAAAGACACTGTTAGGAGAATGAAAAGACATACTGGGGGCTTCCCCGGTGGCACAGTGGTTAAGAATCCACCTGCCAATGCAGGGGACACGGGTTCAAGCCCTTGTCCGGGAAGATCCCACGTGCCATGGAGCAACTAAGTCCGTGTGCCACAACTACTGAGTCTGTGCTCTAGAGCCCACAAACCACAACTACTGAGCCTGCGAGCCACAAATACTGAGCCCATGAGCCACAACTACTGAAGCCCACAGGCCTAGAGCCCGTGCTCTGCAACAAGAGAAGCCACCACAATAAGAAGCCTGTGCACCACAATGAAGAGTAGCCTCTGCTTGCCACAACTAGAGAAAGCCTGCGTGCAGCAACAAAGACCCAACATAGCCAAAAATAATAAATAAATAAGGAAAGAAAGAAAAGAAAGAGAGAGACAGAGAGGCAGAGAGAGAGAGAAAGAAAGAGAAAGAAAGAAAGAAGAAAGGGAAGGAAGGAAGGAAGGAAGGAAGAAAAAGAAAGAAAAGACATACTGGGAGAAAATATCTGCAAATCACATACTGACAAAGGACATGTTTCCAGCATATACAAAGACACTTTTAAGGTTGAATAAGAAAACAACCTAATTTTTTTTAATGAGCAAAATGAGAGAGGGAAATGGTGAGGAGAGAGGGCAGGAGAGAGAGTGAGAGCAAGACTGACAGGAAGGATAGGTTTCAGGATAGAATATGATTACCATTCCCAAGAAGCCTATTGCTTTTTTTCTGTTTATACATTGGTAAATTATAAAATTATAGATATCCATATAGTGTATTTTTATTTAAGAAAAAAACTAAAAGGCCATCAGTGTGTATAAAAGTGTGGTTACTGTAGTATTTTTCTTGTAGACAAGAAACTGGTATTAATTTGAATACTTTTGAGTAAGAAATGGTTGAGCAAATTATAGCACATATTTCTTATGGAATGAAAACCAGCTGGAACAAGTTAGATTTAAATGTACTGACCTGGAACACTGACTATAATACAGTGATAAGTTAAAAAATAAAAGCAAGTTGCAGAGTAATAAGTTTAGTATAGTTAGGTTTATATGTAAAACATTTCAAAATTATAGAAAAAATGCATTTCTGTTACTAGAAGCATAGGGGAAAAACCTGCAGCATATGTGTCAATTTGTTAACACCAGTTATTTTAAAAGATTTAGGTTTGGAGCAAAAAGGGAGGATTTATCCTATTTTATTTCCTTTATACACTTCTGTATTGTCTGAACTTTGTTTTGAAATTAAAAATTAAACCTTGATATTCTATTTTTTAGTTCCTACTGAAATAAAAAAAAAATGGGCAAAAGATCTATTCGTAGTTACCAATTGCCAATACCTGAAAACAACCAAGATGTTACAATTATGCTACGAACACCATTCTGAGATCAAACAGAAAGAGCCATTAATCTATGCAACAACATGGATAAATCATGGATAAGTCCTAAATGCATTATGCCAAGTGAAAGAATCCAGTCTGAGAAGCCTACATCCTGTATGATTTTATTTATATGACTTTCTAGAAAAGATAGAAAACAGATCAGTTTTTGTAAGTGGTCTGGAAAGGGCAAAGGAGTGGCTAGGTAAAGCACAATCTTTTAGAGCCATTAAACTATTTTGTCTAGCACTACAGTGATGGATACATGATGTTATCCACTTGTCAAAAACCACGGAACTTTATAGCACAAGGAATCAACTTTAATGTAATATATTAAAATGAAAATTAAAACTCAACTAAGAGGGTGGAGGGGGGGAATTCCAGCATGGAATGCAGACTATGACAAAAGAATTTAATTGTACTACAAATGTATGACATAACCCCACTGGAGGGGATGGGGAGAAACGGATCTAAGTATCTTTGGAAATGACTGGAGACTGTAGGACAAAACAAAAGGAACTGTATATAAACACTATATTGTAGTTGGTAATGTTGTTTCTCGAGGTACTGGTTAACAATTCTGATACTGCTGTACTTGTACACTGCGACTGATAAAATAAGTAAAAAGATGGGGAATGGTAGAAGCTAGATTTCTCACTGTTGGAATGGGAGTTTACAGATAAGTAAGGGGAAGAGGCTAAAATGAACCATGTAGTTCTGAACTAGAGTCTGAGACATCAGTGGGAACTCCTGTTTAGCTTAAGTTAGGAACCGATGAGTAATAGTAGAAATAATACAGATGTGTATACATACACAGGTTAATATACATACATTTACTTTCTAACACTGACAGGGCCTAAAGGCAGTGACACCCCAGTTTCAATGATAAGCAGATTAGATCAATTTCTGGTTTCTAATACCATTCTACAATAAAAGGATCTGGGGATCCTTGTTGAAATGGCTGATTTTATATAAAAAAGAATGAAATAATGCCCTTTGCAGCAACATGGATGGACCTAGAGATTATCATATTAAGTGAAGTTAAGTCAGAAAGAGAAAGACAAATACCACATGATATCACTTACATGTGCAATCTAAAATATGACACAAATGAACTTATTTACAAAACAGAAACAGACTCACAGACATAGTGAACAGACTTGTGGCTGCCAAGGGGAAGGGGAGTGCAGGAGGGATGGATTGGGAGTTTGGGATTAGCAGATGCAAACTATTATATATAGAATGGATAAACAGCAAGGTTCTACTATACAGCACAGGGAACTATATTCAGCATCTTGTAATAAATCATAATGGTGGAGCAAGGAATATACAAGATGATCCTGGAGCATCCTACAGTGCCAGAAAGTAGGAAAGTGCTCAAAACACAAACTGCTGGGACTATGCCAAAGTTCTTTCAGCCAACTGAAAGAACTCCCAATGGCAAATGCTGGAACAATTTGAGCAACAAAATAAATAATACAGTTTTCAGTTATAACTGTCTGGTAAGAGAAAACTTTGACATCCTCAATAATAATAAAATTAGGTCCTCTTTGATATTTTTCCAACTTTAAATCATGTAAAATTGTGTCTTTGTGCAAATATATTTTTTTCAAAGTCGGAAGACAGAACATACAAGGAACATAACTGAAAAAAGACAGATAAACTGGAATATGTTTAGAGGGGAAGAGGCCAGGATAGTTAGGGACTCATATGAACAACAGTCCAATTCAATATAATAAATATTTGAGCTGCTACTAGATGCCAAGAACTATGAGAGTAATGGGGAATATAAGGATAGATAAATAGGCCCTGACCTTTAAAAACATAACTGTCTGGTAGAAAGGATGAAAACATATACTCAGGGAGTAATGAAGTGTGGAAAAGGAGTCAGAGTTGTTCACTATGACCTGAGGGATAGGCTTAGGAATGAAGGGTGGATACTGTCCCAGGTTCCCTTGGTCTCAATGTCTAGCACAAAGTGAATGATTGCTATATGTTAAAATCTCTTCCCCAAATGCCCATAGGACAAGATTCACTCTGCTGAAACCAATAAATTTCACCACTTATGTGACAAAAGGATATTACTTCTAGTCTATATTGTTACAGTCACCTAGAAAAGTTAGTTTAAAAAAAGTATAAAATTTAAGTCCAAAATTTAATATAAAGAAAAATAGTTCAATTTTATTTCCATCTTCACCAATGTGAGGAATTTTGAAGTTTGATTTGTCTATCTAGGAGGTCTACCACTGATCCAAGTAATAATCAATTAGACAACAAGACTTTGAAAGTTACAAGCTAAAAGCATAATTATTCTACAATCTTTTTATAGCAATTTAGACCATTAATGGCATTCACACTTTAAAAATACACAAATAATTAGAACTGTGTTTTCCCTGTTTTGAAATATCTAATCATTTGCATAAGATAGAAGAGAAGAAAATTATCTAAATGAGAATACTTTCCCCATGTGCACCAGGAACCACACACAAATAGTCAAAGAGAGAAGAAAACCTCCCCTGTGGTCCTGCTTATCATCTTTGTTTTCAATGAGCTTTTGCTCAAAGGAAAGAAAACAATGAACTAGAGTCAGTTGATTCTTTACAGCCTTTTACTGACAAAATTAGGCAGGCTAAATTAGATGCATGGTAGGACCTGTGCAAAACAGACTTATAGAATGGAGGAAATGTGGAGATTACAGGGGCTGAGAAAATGAACTCAGCTATGGGGAAGAAAGGAAGACATAGCAGTCCAATAATAGCATTCACCAGGACATGATAAAGTAAGCTTGTTCAGATAAGCCACCAATATAAAGTACAGAAACATAAGAAGTGTTCAAGAAATGACAGCAATGATGACAATGAATATTATAAAGCATCCATGTCAGGATGATCAACATCTGGGAAGAACCTAGCCTGCAGGAGAATTCAGATGGAGGAGCTGGGAAAGACAGGGGCTAGCATTAGCTGCAGTACATTATATCAGGGACATATTAAAATATTAAAAATTGATTTAAAGTGGTAAAACACTTCTATTAAGGAAGTAAAATACAAAAACTGTACACATACTTTGTAAAAATAGGCAGAGAAAAAGGACTTGAAAGAAACTGACCAAAAATGGGAGTGTGATTGTTTTTTTCCTTTACACATTTCTATATTTTCCATTATTACTTATATTATTTCTTATTTTGTTATCACTCAGATTATTAAAACAAACTTAAAAAGTTAGTATGCTCACGCTTTTCCCTAAAGACACATGATGGGCCAGATATCTATAGATGCGCAAGGGAAGTTGAAATCTGTTATGGTTTATAAAAAGGGTGGATAAAAGATTTCAACCTTGGAATAGGAATAAGCCCACCCATTCACAAAACAGGTTCAAAAAAGATAATGTATACACATTCAATTCAAATAGAGTTAAAGCACTCACGGGAGAGCTATCATTTGATATGACCATTATGAATAGAATTCACTATAGGTTAGGAAAGAGAAAGGCAAATTAGATTAGTAAACTAATGGAATATTAACAGTGGTGGGATGCTAAGTGTTTCTTTCTGTTTGGCCTATTGGTATTTTCTAAATTTTTAAACATTTAAATTTTTAAATGTTCTCCTTTTATAGAAATAAATTTGTCTTCAAAAGATTCTATAGTTGCACTGGTTACAATTATGTACACTTTTGGGCATTTACTTTCATGCTACAATTTAAAACCCATTCCTACCATTGTTTTTAATATCCAATATAAACAATCTGTGGCTTGAGTCATTTATATATAATTTCTCATAGAGTATAAAGACATTGAGAATGAAAACAAAAATATTGTATATTTCAAAACAGGGATATTTAATAGTCAAATATATTTTCACATTAGCAACAGATATAACAAAATTGCTAGAAAGTCTGAAGTAATACACAAAAGGCAAAATGGAATTTAAAAACTGGGCCATTTTCTTTGGAACACAAAAAACTTAAATTTGAATGTCTATTACTCAACCCTAAACATATTTTTATTCAGATATCTCCTCTTCCCTTACAGTTCTGAGCAAGAATTCCAGCATATGATTTTTATTTTCCCACATTACTCCAAACCCTCCCAACTCCACTCTTGATGGGAAGTTGAAATCTGTTATGGTTTATAAAAAGGGTGGATAAAAGATTTCGACCTTAGAATAGGAATAAGCCCATCCATTCACAAAACAGGTTCTCTAGCAAATAAAGTAAAAAATAAAAATTCTGAAGGACTGGCTGAAAAGGTTTGAAAAGATGAGATCTTAAGCGTTAGTATGCAACTGACTAGATAAACCTTCCTTCAGAGATTCCCCCAACAGAACCCTCCTGGGGGTGGGAGAATGGGCAGTGGGGAGTAAGGGGGACAGAATTAAGGATGGAAAGGAGCAGAGAAGTGGATTTTGTTGGTAGATTGGGTTTCTGAATTTTTCCTGCAGAATAATTTAATAAATAGATTCTTGCAGTCCCTATTCTAGCAATAAAACATCTGCTTACAAAGAATGGGAATCATGTGAATAAAAAAGCATATTTATTTGCCATGTAATACTAGATTAAAAAATACAAGCTGTGAAATAGAATGCAGAGTATGATCTGATTTTTATCAAAGAAATATATAAATAAAATAGGTACATAGAGAAAGACCAGAAGAATATATATCAAAATATTAACAGGGTGTATTTTATTTTCTGATTATTAATATTTTCTAAGTTTGATACTGAATATATATTACCTTTATACCTTTATTTTCTTCCCAGAAAACATTATTTTTAAAAGTCAATATATATTATATGAAAACTTCTTGGGAAACAGTATTGTGAATAGAATAAAATAAAAACAGAGTCACAGAGAGTAGCATTGACATATATACACTACCAAATGTAAAACAGATAGCTAGTGGGAAGCTGCTGCATAGCACAGGGAGATCAGCTTGATGCTTTGTGACCACCTGAGGGGTGAGATAGGGAGGGTGGGAGGGAGGCTCAAGAGGGAGGGGATATGGGGATATATGTATACATATAGCTGATTCACTCTGTTGTACAGCAGAAACTTAAAACAACATTGTAAAGCAATTATACTCAATAAAGATGTAAAAAAAAAAATCCACAGTCACAACACTAAATTAAACTACTGAGCTATTTAATTCCTAGAACAGAAGATTTTTTAAAATGGAGAAAATATAAATTCTCTAGAACATTTTCCACCTAGAGCTGAATTAGTCTTTATAAAGTTATAAAAGTAACATAATCAAGATTGACTTTGCAAAGGCATGTTTCTAAATGAGAAAATGTTTCCATGAGTAGCTAAGATCACATGGCCCTTCTTAAACTTACAGAAATTTGCCACTGAATCCATAATAAGATACATTTAAACTATTATAATGTCTAGCACATAGCAAGTATTCAAAAATTTTTGATGAAATAAAGTCCTGAGTTCATTTATGCAGCGAGACAACCTTCGTTTTGAAGGGGAGAGTGCCACAAATTATTAGATCAAGTGTGCAGAAGAAATGGTGCTGCTTGAACTGTAGTGAATAGAAATGACTCCGAGATCAAAAAGGCATGCCTTTGTTTCCCTCAAGTACTATTTGTGGGCTTTCTCCAAACCATTCTCCACCTGCAATGGTCAACTCCTTTGTGCTATAAACACAGCAGCATCCAGACAGGAAAGTATGATCCAAAGACTGATACTTATTCACACCCAAGAGAAAGAGCAAAGAGAGGAAGTATTCTTTCATAGCAGCTAGAATGAGGCTGGGTGATGGTCTTGAGGTAGAACCTACTACTCAAAAAGTTATGGATTAGGGCTTCCCTGGTGGCGCAGTGGTTGAGAGTCCACCTGCAGATGCAGGGGACGCGGGTTCGTGCCCCGGTCCGGGAAGATCCCACATGCCGCGGAGCGGCCGGACTCGTGAGCCATGGCCACTGAGCCTGCGCGTCCGGAGCCTGTGCTCCGCAACGGGAGAGGCCACAACAGCGAGAGGCCCACATACCGCAAAAAAAAAAAAAAGTTATGGATTAAAATCATAAAGGTTTATTACCCAAGAGAACGAATGTTAGGTTTTAAACCAAGACAAAAAGAGTATGTCCAAATACTTAACTACATAGCCCAGAAAACACGATCAATAACAAACTGAGAAAATGCTAAAGCTGAATCCCTATTAATATTTTTAAGTTATTTTTTTCAGGCAAGTGTATGTAGATAGGGAGTTTCAAATTTTCATCATTTTAACTAGCCACTTGCAAAATTCACAGTTTTTTTTTTTTTTTTGTGGTACGCGGGCCTCTCACTGTTGTGGCCTCTCCCGCTGCGGAGCACAGGCTCCGGACGCGCAGGCCCAGCGGCCACGGCTCACGGGCCCAGCCACTCCGCGGCATGTGGGATCCTCCCGGATCGGGGCACGAACCCATGTCCCCTGCATCGGCAGGCGGACTCCCAACCACTGCGCCACCAGGGAAGACCCACAGTTTTTTAAAAAATTCAATTTACTGTGATCAGATTGATCACTGTTTGATAAACTAGAAAAATAAAGATATGCAACTTCTAAATTATATCTAAAATTACTGGACTTATATCTAAAGTTTCTTAGACACCTGTTTTATAACGGTCAGTCCATACTCACTGTGTGTGTTAAAATTCCCATGGGCTTAAGAATCAATAAATTTTACAGAAACCATAGAGGAAGATGTTTTTTGGACATAATTTTCCACCAAGCTAGGTACCCATGTTAATTTCTATTAAGGGGAATAATTTTCAAGAAAAATATTATAACTTCTTTAAAGTCAAGGTAAAGAACTATCAACATTGACAGTTCTATGGAACCACTGTAAATCACATCTCTTGCATCAATTGTAAAAAGTACAGTATTTCAGATCTTGGTAATCTTTAACTGTGATCATTTATTTTCCTTAAGTACTCCACTTTCTGACACACAATCTACGTTCACAATCTTAACTGAGACTTTTTAGAGAATTTTCTAACCAATATTTGTTACAAATTAAACTCTGTGGGGAACACAGTTCCTTATCATGTTAACACTGAGACACTTCATAGTCCTATTGTCCTGGCATTTATCACAATCTGTAATTACCTTGTTTTATTCATTTATTGTCCTTTTCTTATATAATTTTTGTAAGATAAGGGACGCTGTTTGTCTTCCTCACTGGTATATCCCCTACATTTAGATGCCTGGCACTAATAAGTGTTCATAAATGTTTACCGAATTAACAAATGGATGATTTTGGTCATAGTAAAATGTGATAAACAGCTAGACAGTCTATGCCCTTAGATTTCTCAAAGAAAAATTTAAAAGGTGGTTCACTATTATTTTTATGGATTTTGTTTATGCCACACATAGAAGATCCTCAAAAAAAAACCTCTGCATCGGGCTTCCCTGGTGGCGCAGTGGTTGGGAGTCCGCCTGCCAATGCAGGGGACACGGGTTCGTGCCCCGGTCTGGGAGGGTCCCACGTGCCGCGGAGCGGCTGGGCCCGTGAGCCATGGCCGCTGAGCCTGCGCGTCCGGAGCCTGTGCTCCGCAACGGGAGTGGCCACAACAGTGAGAGGCCCGTGTACCGCAAAAAAAAAAAAAACCTCTGCATCTCTTTTGGAAATGAAAATGACCTCAAATATTATACAGCAGGATTGGAACTCACAAATTTGCTCTAAAAAGAGTGAAGGAGAAAGAGAAATAATAGTAGAAAAAGAGTTGTGCTTAGTACTCTGGTGGCTTTATAAATGCTGTCTCAGATAAAACCCTGGTGGCACTGTCCCCATCTTAAAGATGAGCAAAGTGAGAAAAACAGAGGAAGTCAATGGCCCAAGGTTAAAGTGTTGGAATTGGGATGGGAACATGAAGTTTTCCTTAAACCAAAACCCACTTTATTTTCTCTATCCCATACTGCCTCCACAAGAGCCAGAAAACTAAAACCTTTCCAGCAACAAAGTGCATTAAATGATAGTTAATAATTGCAAAGAAATGTTTTGATTATTCAACTTACATTTTTTAGAACAGGAAATATATAAGCAAATTAAGTAATTAAACATATATTTTGGTGAGGTTGAAGTGATATGGGAAAAAACATAAAGTTACTAGAGAAGAAATATTTCAGTGTATACATTTCCATTCCCACTATACCATTTATTTTAGAACTAAGGAAAAACCTTCAGATTTTGAGGAATTTGGAAGAAGAATGAGACATGCTTTCAAGAGAACTGTGATTTAAAGTTTATCTTCAGCATAATTTTCTGATTTCCAATAGGAATTGTGAAGTTCAAGCCTATCTCCTGGAAGAATTTTCTAAATTTTGTGAACTTGAACAATCTATGATTGTTCAATGATTAACAAGAGGGAGATCATTAACTAACAGTAGAACAATACAAGGGAACATGAACATTGTTAGACTGGTAGCATTATGAGTGAATTGTGGCTTTTAAACTTTTTTTCATGGTGTTTTAAAGTTTAATATTAACTTTAAAAGAAATGCCTTGAGCCTGGTTTTTCAGGAGGGTCAGAATAGCAGTGAAGGAAGCTCTACAAAAAAAGGAAGCAAGGGAGGGAGGAAGGGAGGGAGGTAAGGAAGGAAGGGAGGAGGAGGAAAGAAAGAAGGAAGAAAGGAAGGAAGGGAAAGAAGGAAGGAAGGGGGGGAGGAAGGGAGAGAAAGAAAGAAAAGCAAAATTGTCAGCACTTTCTCAAACAGAGCTGTGCAATGTGCCATCTCATAAACTTTGGCTTCTCCCAGCAAAGGACTTCCTCCCAAAGCTTGGTTGGTTACCTATCTGGAAGAGGAGATGGAATCTCTGCTCTGGAAGGGGAATTTTGAATCCCTAGGGTACAATCCCATGAGGACATGGGGACTGGGTGGGAAATTAGACTAGAGTAGTTGTTCTCCAAATGGTCCCTGGATCACCAAAATGGAATCACCTAGTAAAGTTATTAAAATGCAGATTCCCGGTCCCAGATACTGAATTCACATTTCTGGAGTGGGGGGTGCTGGGAATCTTCATTTTTAAAAAGTCACAAAGTAGAATTCTTGGTTGGGACGTAATTGGACCACAGGCTGAGAGGCAACATGATGAGCAGGCGGGTTTGGAGCCATAGAGACTTGGGTTTAAAACCCAGTTCTTCCATTTAATAGCTCTGACTGCACCACATCACCCAAACCCTTTGACTCTCAATTTTCTCATTATAGAAAGTGGAATGACAGTTTGTTTTGGAGACCAAGTAAAATTACGTGTGTGTATGTGTATGGTGTCACAAAACTTTTCTAATAGATGACCTCTCAGGTTCTTCCAACTCTGTCTATAAATGCTAGTTTGTTTTAATCCTTTAATATATACAAGCATCACAGGCACGTCTGTTTACCTCTTCCCTTAAAGCAGTGTTTCTCACCTTTTTCTCATTTCCCCACTCTCTCCCCCAGAAGCCTTTCTAGGCATTTTCTCTTCTAATTCCCCCAGCCCCTATTAACATTTTAACGCCACATATACATCTGCTTATATTCTGTGGCCCTTTGCAAAGCCACAAGCCATTGTATTTTCTAAGACCTTTCTGACCCCCAGGTATATGAGCACTATTACCCATGTTGAGAATGCCCATCCCAGAGACGTGACTTGGTCAAGGTCACACCACAAATCAGGAAGAAAATCTGGTCTACACAGGTCACAAACTGATGGTCTGTAATCGGCCCGTCAACAACTTGGTTCCCCAGTGTTTAATTATTTACTTTTAATTAGTTACTAACATTTAAAAATCAGGAGCTTCTACAGGAGAATGGCGACATTCAGCTTCTCGAGATCCAGGTCGGGTCCTGGGTGGGGGCTGAAGGGCGGCCCCTCGCGCCCCGGCCCTGCAGCCTCGAGACCCAGGCCAGTCCCCCTCACTGAGGTGCCCTCCAGCACTCACCACGTGCTGATCCAGACGTTTAGGACGGTGTTGGAGTCGCAGGCGCAGCTACGTTAGCTGCAAGTCGCGCACCTCTTCCCCGACTCCTCATCCAGAGTCCTGGCAGCGGCGGGCGGGTCAGCTTCGCAGCTTGCCCCGCC